>NW_015505705.1:1154410-1170385 GCF_001515645.1 Sinocyclocheilus grahami
TACTTGCAATACTTCTGAAGCAACTTAGAATACATTACACCTACTGAATACAATACAGTGAAATCCTGTAACTACAGAGTGATAAGGAAGAAAAAAAAATCAAACCTGCTTTAAAACCCAGCAACAGAGCTGTAGCTGTACAACTTTACAACAGCAACACTGCTTTAACAGCAAGACTTATTTAACATCAAAACAAAAATTTTAAAAATGCTGTCTAATCGCTCTCGTTGTTCTTTGATGTTACACACAGAACGGTCTGTGCAGTGCTGCTTCAAGTCCAACACCTATTGTGTTTTATTAGGAGACGCACAACAGTTCTTCTGTGGCTTTATAGGTAATATTTTCACTTAGACAATTTAGCAAAATCAGACAATATAGTGTCTAATATATACCACAATATTAACTTCTTATTATTAAATTGTTGTAAATAAATATCACATTTGCAACTGGTCAGTGTTCAAAAAATGCTGGGAAATCATTTCATGTAGCCCTACAAAAGTGATTACTGATAAACCGTCTGAAAAAAAGAAAGTCGCGTTTTAGAGAAGAAACAAATCACCCACTGACTTTCAAAGCTGCTACATAGTAACGACTTTCTACTTCGAGGACCTTGATAGAAATGTAGTGGAGTGAAAAGTACAATATTTGTCTTTCAAATGTAGTGACGTTAAAGTCATAAGTTTCCAGAAAAATTAATACTCAAGTAAAGTACAGATACTCAAAAGGTGTACTTAAGTACAATACTCAAGTAAATGTACTTAGTTACTGTCCGCCTCTGTAGAGATTTGATTAAAGCTCATATCCAAACTATATCTTGTGTATTTAAATATCAAGGTCCCATGATAGTTTTTCTCAAGTGAGCAGAAAATGCAAACTAAGTTTTATATCCAAAATGAGAGAAAATTAAAAGAATGAAAAATATAAAAATAAAAAAATATATACTGTATATTCAGAATTCATAATAATAATAATAATAATAATTATTATTATTATTGTTGTTGTTATTCATAATAATAATATTTTTCATTAATTTTTTTTTTATTATTTAAAGCTCATTTGAGATCAACTCAAGTAAGCTCAGTGTTCAATGTGTGATTTTTTTTGTCATTACTGTCACTTTTTTATTTAACTATTTGAACTATATACAGGTGCATCTCAATAAATTAGAATGTTGTGGAAAAGTTCATTTATTGTACTATAAATATATAATATAAAAAAAACAAGAAGTACAAGTCAAGCAGCAAAAACTCTTTTCAACATTGATGTTTCTTGAGCACCAAATCAGCATATTAGAATGATTTCTGAATGGCTGCTGAAAATGTTTACAAATATATAAATATATAAAATCATACATTAAGTACTTTACATGTGACATATATACATTTGAATATAATGAAAGTTGCATATGCTCAGACACTTTTTGATACTCAGCATGTATTTTCCAGCCTACCAATGGCAAACAAAGGAGTGGCTTGACACGTGTCTCCCAGGACTGGAATCACCGCCTCGAGACCAGACCCCTACACCACCACCTCCACCCCCACCCCTTCCTGCTCCCCCACCTCTCCTGACCCCTACATGGCTAGGTGGCACCCCGACCCGCTTGGGCGGCAGTGTCCGGTTGGATGGCAGCACCCTGTCGCTGCAGACTGGCTACCCATTACAACGATACCAGGGCCAGAGAGATTTCCACACATCTCTAACGCTGGACGACGACAACTCGCCTGTTTATGAAGAATACCGTAACCCAGATCACTATGACAACGACACTGTTCATCCGCTGGGTTTTAGCGAGGGCCGATCCAGACCCGACTATCATCACTCCAGCCAGTACCTGCTCTCTCACCCTCCCCTACTGGCCTGGGAGGAGCGTCCACGTGCCTGGGAGGTCACGCACCCTTTCGGCAGCCAGCATGAGATCGACAGACTGGGCAGAATTTCGCTTCGGGCTCAACGCTTGCGTAGTCAGAGCCCAAAGACATCTTTGTCCGGCATGAGAGAGTATTATTGACCATTAACAGGACAAAAAGTCCTTAATTATTCTGGATGCTTGTGATCATGCAACTGAGGACTCGGCCTGAACGGAATGGAATGGAAACGTACATGTATGTACACGTACATACTGTACACTAGTGATTATTCTTCATGTAATTCATTAAAGGAATAGGTCACCCAAAAATGAGAATTGTCATCATTTACTCACCCTCATGTTGTTCCAAACTTATACAACTTTAATGTTGTAGAACACAAAAGAAGATATTTTGAACTGTTTTTTCTCCATAAAATTAGTAAATGAGGTCCAAAACAATTGGATTGGAGGTCCAAAATTCAATGGATCCCATAGACTTTATTTTGAAGAATGACTTTTTAGACATTCTTCAAAATATTTTCTTTTGTGTTTTACTGAAGAAAGTCATACAGGTTTGGAATGATATGAAAGTGAGTAAAATGTCATTTTTGGGTGAACTATCCCTTTAACTAGATGTGCGAGAGGACATTGTTAAAGGCTTAGTTCACCCAAAAAAAACAAATTCTGTCATTAATTACTCACCCTCATGTAGTTTCAAACCCGTAAGACCTTCGTTCATCTTCGGAAAACAAATTAAGATATTTTTGATGGAATCTGAGAGCTGTCTGACCCTGCATAGACAGCAATACAACTGAAATGTTCCCAAGTCCAGAAACGTAGCAAGGAGATCTGTAAACCGTATTTTTCAACCGTTACGGTTCAACCGTAATTTTACAAAGCTACGAGAATAATTTTTGTATGCAAAAAAAACAAACTACTTTATTAATCCGCGTCACACTGTAGCGCCATTTTGGAGAATATCAGCTGGACGTAAACAGCGTATGCTGTTCTGTGTCAGCTGTGTCAAAGGAAACAGATCCGTGTGCCACAGCTGACACAGAACAGCAAACGAATTATAGAAGTCTTTTTTTTTTTTTTTTTTGCACACAAAAAATTATTCTCGTAACTTTGTAAAATTACGGTTGAACCCCTGATGTCACATGGATTATTTTACAGATCTCCTTGCTATGTTTCTGGACTTGGGAAAATTTCAGTTGCGCTGCTGTCTATGCAGGGTCAGACAGCTCTCAGATTCCATCAAAAATATCTTAATTTGTGTTCCGAAGATGAACGAAGGTCTTACGGGTTTGAAACGCCATGAGGGTGAGTAATTAATGACATAACTTTCATTTTTGGGTGAACTAACCCTTTAACATTATTACTTTCCCATGAACACATCTGAAAAACAGGGTGGTTGTGGGTTTGTGTAGGTATGCTACTGTTTATTGAGAAATCACATATTTTATTGATGGAATCCATATACAGCAGTGGTTCTCAACCAGGGGGCTGGGGCTAAGGGGCTTCAGCAAACTTGCAAGGGGGCCTCAAGAGGACTTGAAAAGATTTCAAATGAAGATATTGTTTTTCTTTTGACCCCATCAACATCTTTGTAATTAAACAAACAGGATTCCTACAGTCTTGGAAAACATGAATTTATGAGGGTTTAGTAAAAGTGTGATTTCTAGACCTGGAATACTAAATGGTTGGAAATTAGTAAATGCTTAAAATGCTATAAAATATTTATTTTATCAGGTAGAAATTGAGTAAAACAATTAAGAAAAACTGGAAATAAAGTCTTAGTTTTAGTAATAAGTCCAAGGGCCTTTGAAAATTGCTGTGGACAATGGGTGGCCTTGGAGTCAAGAAGGTTAAGAACTGCTGATATTTATGACTAAGGAGGACCAGATCTTCCAATTATGCCCTTGGACACAATGGACAGCCAGTGTTTTGCTATGACAACAGTCGGAAGGAGAATGGACTATATTCCATGGACTACATAGAAGCTGTGGAGAAAAACAAGTACATGTAATTGCATTTTTGTTGAAGCTTCAAGGTTTGTAAGGCTCTAATGTATGCATATGAGCTCTAAATGATTCCAGGAATGAAAGCACACAGGTGCGATTTACATAAATGAAGAGCTGTTTATGTAGAGCTGTTTGTAGACATGACAAGTACATATTAATCACTCATCGCACATCTGGCATTTTAGTGTTTTGCTATTTATGGTGCTGTTTTTGTGATTTTTTTTTAGTTTAGGAGTGAGCAACTTTGACACTTCAATAACATCTGTTAATTGTTTAGTATGTTAGAGACATACTGTATGTTGAAGGATAGAAAAAGGTTCTCATTAAGGTTGCTTTGAGGTTTTGGCTACAAATATAGCCAAATGTTTTTTTTCTTTATGCTTATTGTATCTCTGTTTTCCTTCATCCTCAGTAGCAATTGCCCAAATAATATATACAGTATAAAAATCATTAAAAAAAAAATATATATATATAAATCTAAACTTTTTCTTGGATTATGGCATAAATATTGTTTTGTTTGTCCTTGAAAATATTTGAGATATTTTAATACCTAATTTTAGTGATCATGCATTGACTTATGGAATTATTATTTAGTTTTTTTTATTGTTTTTATAGCGCCTTTGTAGAGTCCAGAGTCATTTTACAAAGCATGATATACAAATAGGAAAAAGCATGAGGAATGTTTTATTTTAGTTTTATATTTAGTTTGTTTGTGTAAACAAGCCAGAGAATATTTTATTAAAGCAATAAATCTGATTATTTTAATGGTTTTCAGGATGACCATGTAGGTCAGAAGTTCTGATGTTCTGTGTTGTGCTCATACATGTTAATATTGTCCATTTAATGTGTAGAAATCACCCTGTATGTATGAATAAAATGCTTTGTCCAGTGTAAAATAAAAAAAGAACTACAGCTACCATAATATATCATCTTTACATTGATTTAACAAGGATTACTGAGTATATCTCAATAGTCAAGATGTTTTGGCACAAATGCTCATCACATAATATTTTCATGGCTATGAGATTAAATCATATTTATGTCATTCCTCTAAGAGAGAGGCTTCTGTTCTCTGAAAAACTCTGCACTCCCAGTTCATTTATGCAAATTTATGTGATTTTACAATTGAATGAAAATTTCTACTCCAATTAAAATCCTCCTGATTGACACTTAATTGAACAGTTAGACTGAAGCTATCATGCATAATGAACTGAACAAATATTTGCACAAGCCAATCTTCCCTGAGCACGACAGAAAGCCACAAGAGTACAGTTGAAGATAACAGTGTTATACACAATGTTCCAGTTTTTTATGCAGTAGTTACTTCATTGTTTGTGCTCCATCTTTTGTGGAAGAAGTGCACAAAAGGCCACTCTTGCTGAACGCAAACAATTTAAGACACTGTAGAATTTCCAAATGCAGCAGTTGAGCGTTTAAAGAGACTGTACAGGAGACAACACAATCCGATTGCATGATCCAAAGCTTGTTTACGGGCAAAGTTTCAGGAATCCAGCTTATATGATCGAAACATAATAATGCTTTCATTTCTGGGCCTTTTTTCTTTGTGGTTCGGGGACTTCTCCAAGAAAACATTGGTTTCATCAGAGATGAGGTTTTGTAAACACCCTGCGTTTCTGTGCTTTTATGTTCTGGGTGTATCAGTGAGCATGCATTTTCTTTTCAAGTCTGAAAGTATGTGGTTCAAAAGCGCAGTGTAAATATTTAGTGTATATTGTCTTTCGTAAATTACTTTGGCCCTGAGTCAGTTAAATGCATAGAGATGGAGGTGGGGGGTTAGAAAAATGGGTTACATGGCCAGCTGAACATGCATTCACACTATGATACTTTCAACACACTATCACTGCTATTCAGAACTGATTTATATGGAAGCCCATTGCCACCACTGAATAAAAAAATTAAGTAACTGCAACTTTTTATCTCAGAATTCTCACTTTGTTTTTTAAGACACAATTCTGCAAGGTGTAAACTCAGAATTCTGACTTATTCTTGCAATTCCCAGTTTAAGCCACACATTTGAGTTTATAACTTGCAATTCTGACTTTTTTCCTCAGAATTCTGAGTTTACATCCCAGAATTCCAACTCTTTTGTTTCACCATAGAATAAAAAAAAAGTAATTGTGAATTTTTCCTCTCAATTCTGACTTTTTCCTTACAGCTGTGAGCGTATATCTCACAATCTGACTTTTCTTTTCAGAATTGCAATTCTAACTTTATATCTTGCAGTTCTTAAATTTTTTTTCTGAATTGTGCAAGAAAAGTAATAACTGTGAGATATAAACTTGGAATTGTGAGGGAAAAATCAGAATTGCAAGATAAGTTGCCTTTTTTTCTTGAGGTGGAAACAAGCTTCCATAATTGTAATGTTTTTTGGCCAATAACTGGCTATTTCATATGAATTTATATGCAACCTTATATACGCTCTTTTGGTGGTTAGGTTTAGGGGTTCTTAAATTTTTTTCTGAAATCATGCATGTCCGTTTTAATCACATTGTAAGAAATAAAATGAAATCGCTACCTAATAAAATAGTCAGGCTTTTTCATGAGATTGAGTTGGATAGCCTACTTTTGTTTAATCAAATAGAGTTTATTGCGCAAATTCACAATAACATCTCAAAATTGCTTTCTTAAAAATGTTAAGTGTTTCATTTCCACCTCTTCACAATAGGCTAACACTATTTTCCATTGTCTCTTGTGAGTGAAGCAAATTCACTGCTTTCCAAAATTATGCAAATCACATTCCAGTACTGAAGACTGATGGGTAATTAAGCCAAGGCACAGTAGAATGGATCCGCAAGGTCAAACTGCCACAATCTCACAGCTGAGTCGACTTCCACTGAATCAAACGTGCACCACAGAAAGCAAAGAGGATAATTTACGAGGAAATGAAACTAGTCTTAATCCCTCTGAATTCTGCTGTTTTCATCTTTAAGTATACCGAACCACTAGAGAATCCACACTCTTTCAGCACTATTTCCTTTGACTTTTAAAACAAGTGTAAGCAGGCTGGACTGACAGAAAGACGGCTTGTTATATAAGGGGTGGGGGAGAGATGCTGGATTATCGTTCCCCTGTTTCTGCTCGGAGACATGAGAGAGTTAGGGGTGATTATACCCACACAGTCTACTGAATAATACCCAGATTAGACACACTAACCATCTCCACGCAAAACATCTGCCTTTGCCTCCAGACACACACACACACACACTCATTTGCGCTCTGGCACGGTGGATGTTAAACCCACTGCTTTGGAACAGATGCTGCTGGAATATGTCACAAGCTTATAACACCACGCGCCAGAAACAGAGATGTAAAGACAACAGAGGCATGTTTGCAGAGCGCTCAGTTGTGCCAAATGCTCCATTTTTGTCTTTTGTTGATGCGTGTAGAGAAGAGTCTTCTTCATTTTAAATGGGGGAAATTGTTATGAGGGGATAATTGGGAAAAGTTTCTCCTACATTTCAGACGACAACAACAAAACTTGAGGAAACTTAAGACAAAGTCAATGTAAATATGTTTATATTGGTAGGATAATTACTTTATGATTGTTAGAGCAGGCTGAGCAGAAGCGAATGAATTCGGAGGCGAACTATTCAGTTATGTTTCTCATATCTCTGGCTGCATTAAATGTATTCCTCGTTCAAAATATGAATATTGGGTATATGGACGAAATTAAATATATAACATTTTATATTTAATATAACTAAAATAAAATAAATAAAATTACTTGAATATTGATTTTAACAAGATTAAAAAAAAAAAAAAAAATTCTCATCATTAAAAACAGTCAGCTTATTATATGTCATATACTGTAGTTAACTTACCAGATGTCTCAAGAGTAAACAACCATAAACTGATATGTCATGTTGTGTTAGTGTTTAAGATAATTATTATTTTTAAGCTACATTATAAGCACTCAGGCTGAGAGATGGCATTCTCTTTGCTGATAACTAAGTGTTACATAATATCTGTTTGTTTCAAATTATCATCAGATATAATGAATAATTCCACGGGCAAAGAATAAGCACACCTTGTCAAAATAAATAATTTACTGGATTAAGGCACACTTGAGGCTAGTTTGGTTTTTATTGTTCTTTTATTCTTTGTTTCACACTGTCTGTTGAATCTGATGATAGACTTTTAGCTTGGAGCCATGTTCCAGCTTGTAAATAACTTCAGCTATCCAAACAAATTCAATTTAAATCAACAACAGAATGCTCTAAATGAGACTCCATGGTGTCCCTAAATCACCAAAGTAAGATACATGGCAATTATCTTCCAGGCATAATCATATTTGCATTAGCCCAAATGCTTATTTTATTTTTGACTAGCATACGCACAGCCTGCAGTCAGTGTTATTGGCAAATTGGCAAGATGTGTCCAGTAAAGCATAGTCCTGTTCTATGACAGGATGTACTGTATGCATTCACTTGTTTGTTCACATCAAAAAACGATCTTTTCTGAACAGCAGTTTTGACAAAAAACCTGGAGATTGAGGAGCAAAACTGAATAGCAGCCCATTACCTTTCACGAAGCAGTTGTCCTGACTTGCTCTTCACAGCTGGGTTTGGGTTCCGGATTGATATAGGAAAAAATAACTGCATTGCAATGATTCAGAGTCTGTGACACCAATTTTCCATTTCCCCCCCTGAATCTGCCTGTTTAGTCAGCCTATCTATAAATAAGTGGCAGGTTATTAGTGTCGCTCATGGATTTCCTACAAGCTCCTGTTTACCTCAAAGGCAGGACAGCTCTAAACTCATGGAACGTGAGGGTCAAGATCTGAATTCACTTCTAACACTTTAGCTCCATTCCAAAATATAGTGAACTACCTTGCTTTCTACTGCCTACAGGCAGCATACTAGCTGAAATGGAACTTCATATAAGACTCATTTTGAACACACTACACTCTTAAAAATAAAGGTGCTTCAAAAGGTTCTTCACAGCGATGCCATAGAAGAACCATTTTTGGTTCCACAAAGAACCGTTCAGTCAAAGGTTCTTTAAAGAACCATCTCTTTCTTACCTTTTTGTAATCTGAAGAACCTTTTTTCACCACAAAGAACCTTTTGTGAAACAGAAAGGTTCTTCAGATGTTAAAGGTTCTTTATGTAACTATTTAGACAAAAAGGTTCTTCTATGGCATCGTGAAGCACATTTATTTTTAAGAGTGTGTATAAGAAATTCACATGAAGTGCTCAGAAGTTTGATTTCAATAGAGTTTGACGACTAGTATAGTGACACAAATCTCTCACTTTGTTCACCACGCTTCTCACAGTGAATTATGGGATTGCTTACTCAGTGATAATTCATTTGCCTTACAGTTTGGCAAAAATATCTTAAAAGGCATGCAGCATAGAGCCTCATTTATGCGCAGAAGACATTTTTGAATTTAAATACGTAAGACACAGTGCAGTCGAATGGAACAAACACTCTGTGATATCTAGAGATGCATTTTTTAAATGTTAAAGTACCATGTTTTTAGAACATAAGAACAACGGTCAAACACGTCCGACTAGCAAGTTTACATAGAGAAGCAGCGTAGCGAAATGCAAAAAAATGCAAGATGCAGGGTAATGGAATAAAAAAATCCCAAAGTCTAGAGACATGTTTTTAAAAGTTGAACTTTTAACTAAATCACAGCATTTTTATAACACGAGATGTGCAAAAATTATGATTGCCATCAAACACGTTTGCATAAAAAAGCTGCATAGTAGAATGCAAAACCACGAAATGCAGGTAAGTGGAATTAAAAAAAGCAAGGTCTAAAGAATTTTTTATTTATTTTTTAAGCTGAGCTTATTTTAATTTGAGCACTGTGTTTTTAGAATGCTGTCATGTGCAAGATGGTACTAAAGTCACAAGACCCCAGCAAAATGGTCAAACGTGTACATCTGATGCATGTTTACATATAAAAACAATAGAAAAGCACAAAAACAATTGAAACATTGAAATTGAAAAGCAGTGTAGTGTGTGAACAGCTCATCTATGCACTTAAAACAGCCTTTGCATGGGGAGATATAAAATTCTCTTTGGAAAAAAATTCTGTCTTTCGTTTTTTGATTAGTGTAAATGGGATCAGAGAACATGTTTTCTGCTCTTGTGTTTAAGTCCTCTACAGATAGTAGTCTTCTCATTAATCCGATCTCCTGCAGTGATGGAGATCAATGTGCCAGTCTAATCATCCCTATTATCCAATGCATTTCCTCAGTCTCTAGGGGTTGTGCTTATAAACAATTGATGATTATACTGAAAAAAAATATAGGTAGTGTAGCCAGCCCTTTGTGTTTATGTGCTAAAATGCTTAATTAATACATTACAATGTGAAAAAGACTCCAACAGATGCTTGTGCTGACTGTTGCAAAACACAGCAGAAACAGTTACTTCATATGTTATGCCTGTGAATTTCATATGTAAGAGCTGCTTTGTTTTCTCTATTTTAACAGCTTTTGAAGACCAAATTATAGAGCACAGTTCAGACACGTCTCCTCTACTCTTCCAGTTTCCCATGTTTTCTTTGAATATACCACTTGCCAAGCTGTCTCAAATCAAGTCTTTATGCTACTTTGTAGTGGGAATGAAGAAAATACCCTGAGGATATTCTCAACAGACCCGAGTGTCCATGGGTGAGAAGGCTTAGATCAATGCGGAGTAATTACACATGCTTTCGTCCAGTATTACTGAACTCAGTGGGAGTAGAGAGGGACGGGGGAAATAACATTATTTTGCCATATCAGACTCTCATGCCTGTCAGTGATATATACTGCTTAAATAACAGCTAATAATTAAACAAGTATGATTCGACCCAAAGATGTCCCAGCTGCTCGGCTGGTGCAGGACCTCTGGAATTGGAGCACTTGTCATGTGACTGGTCGCTGTTAAAGACAGGAGACAGGGAAAAGCCCATTTCACACTTTCCAGAGGCTAAACGAAAACATTTGTCACTGGTACATCATCTATAATAAAGTACTTGCAATCTATTTAGCCAGAAAACATGGTTAATTTTTTAATAGCTGTCAATGTAGGAACATGCAATTTATCTTCACAACTGTGTAGTCTCCATTATCTCCCAGCAGGTTAATTTGATGCTGTGTTTCTTGTATCGCCAGAAATCATCAATTCTGTGGACATCCCCAAAGTTCCTTTCAAGGAAAGTCACTTCACTTGGTGGCCATACAATTTTAAATGTATGATTTTAAGAAAAAATTAAGGTCCACCTCTAAACCCACAGATGAACCTAACCGTTTGTGGGGTGTACGCAGATCAAATTCACCAGCAATTTGCTAAAACAAAGTCACAAATTGCCATGAGATTGTGTTGACATATCTTAAATTGCAATTTCAATTTCAGTGTTTGATTCCAGTGAATAATATTATTTGAAAAAAAGCTATTTCACTTCACATTGTGTTTATTGTTCAATGGAATAGAGGGAAATCTTATTCCGTGATGACAGATGCAGTGTTTTGTTGGGATCCTGCAGTGTTCGACGTTGGTTGCTGAGGCAGCTCTTGAGAACCAATAGAGCGCTGCAGTGATGATGTATTTTTTGAAGGCCAATCTAAAAAAAAAAGCACAATTATAAACATTGCCAATCTTTAAAAACAGACTATAGATCAGTTTACCTGTTCGGCATGATAGCAGTTGAAGTCCCAGACAACCTTTGTAGTCCCCTAGTTAGCAACCACCTATTTCAAGATAAGATTTAACCACATAATATTTTATGTTGTAGAATAAAAAGTGAAAATATCTTGAGCTGTTTTAACCACAGACCTTACATCAAGCATTTATCGAAAAACCCATTGACTTCAGGACAATGGAACCAGAAGTGCTAAAATGCAAACTCATTTACGGGTTTTTGACTGCAAAAATAAGTCAACCCTGTAGCACTCTTCAGGCCAGGACACACCAAGCTGATGGTCAGCCTTTGGCGAGTGGTCTAGTTTTTTTGGTGTGTACATGTCGGCTCTCCCATTGGCTCACGTCGGTGGCAGTTTGCCTGATTCGGCATACTGAATCATCGTCAGGGTCGTCGGCGAGAGTGAGATCTCTGATTGGATACTCAGTTTAGCAAACGAGTCAGTGCCCGAGAATTAAAGTGAAAGTGATGAAAACGAGCAAGGCGGCACAGACTGAAGTTATGGAATGTTACGTGATCTTACCAAAGCATTCCAATATGCAAATTTTGTCATAACAACATGAGCCGAATAAAGTCAACATATTCAAAATGGTAAGCTAGCACAGCTTTTTTTACGTTTCGTATATCTGCGTATATCATTGTTTCGGTTTCTCCTTTTGAATGACAGATATACATTGGGCATACCATTATGACCACTGACAGGTGAAGTGAATAACACTTATTATCTCTTCATCATAGCACCTGTTAGTGGGTGGGATATATTAGGCAGCAAGTGAACATTTTGTCCTCAAAGTTGATGTGTTAAAAGCAGGAAAAATGGGCAAGTGTAAGGATTTGAGCGAGTTTGACAAGAGCCAAATTGTGATGGCTAGATGACTGGGTAAGAGCATCTCCAAAACTGCAGCTCTTGTGGGGTGTTTGTGGTCAGCAGTGGCCAGTATCTATCAAAAGTGGTCCAAGGAAGGAACAGTGGTGAACCGGTGACAGGGTCTATGGGAAGAAGGCAAGGCGGCGGAGGCAGTGTAGTGGTTTGGGCAATGTTCTGCTGGGAAACCTGGGTTCCTGCCATCCATGTGGGTGTTACTTTGACACGTACCACCTACCTAAGCATTGTTGCAGACCATGTACACCCTTTCATGTAAACAGTATTCCTTGATGACTGTGGGCTCTTTCAGCAGTATAATGCACCCTGACACGAAGCAAAAATGGTTCAGGAATGGTTTGAGGATACATTCAGACCATTCACAACAACAAGTTTGAGGTGTTGACTTGGCCTCCAAATTCCCCAGATCTCAATCCAATAGAGCATCTGTGGGATATGCTGAACAAACAAGTCCGATCCATGGAGGCCCCAACTCACAACTTACAAGACTTAAAAGATCTGCTGCTAACATCTTGGTGCCAGACACCATAGCACACCTTCAGGGGTCTAGTGGAGTCCATGCCTCGACGGGTCAGGGCTGTTTTTGCAGCAAAATGGGGACCAACACAATATGAGGAAGGTGGTCATAATGTTATGGTTGATCGGTATATATTGATAGCTGCTGATATAGCCTCTCACACAAGCGCAGAACGCACGTGTTAGTTTGCAGTTGGCTGTAGTTTGAGTGGTGTGTTTAAGCGCAGCTTTTTGGTCCAGACGCCACCGATGCGAGGCAACTACACCGTCGGCTTTAGTCGCTGCTAGTTCTTTGAAGTCGGTTTGGTGTGTCCTGGCCTTTCGGCAGGTGGGAATCATGCAGCCTTCGTGGGAGAGGTCAGACTCAAGTGGCGGAAAGATTAATAATGGAAATATTGTGATTTTCATGATTCAAGCTTTTATGCGTTCAAAAGTAAAGGAGTACTAAAGTAAAAGGAGAACAACAAAGGCCTCTGGTTTTTGGATATAAAAATCATATTAAATTGCTATCATTCATTACCCAACTGAACTATTCGCACAGAGCAATCAGTTGTGAGTGTGAGATTTGTTACAACATGAATTGATTTGTATTATTTTTGTGTTCTTACTGAACATTTTATTATACACCTGTTTCTTAAGTATTATAAATCAATAAGCTATTTACTGACCATTTCCTTGTATCGTGCATGCTGCGTATTACTGATATTAACTATATGGCTCCGCGTTATCGTCCGGGCAGAACTATTGTTCCAGCCACCAAAGACAGATTCACAAATAACCTGCCTGATTTATCTCAACTGCTCTCTGTACCCATAAATACATATGAACTAGACGAAATTACTAGCAACATGGGCACTATCTTCTCTAATACATTAGAAGCTGTTGCCCCCATCAAATTGAAAAAGGTTAGAGAAAAATGTACTGCGCCATGGTACAACACTATTACCCATTCTCTCAAGAAAGAAACTCGTAGTCTTGAGCGCAAATTAAGAAAAACTAACTTGGAAGTTTTTAGAATTGCATGGAAAAACAGTATGTCCAGCTATAGACAGGCTCTAAAAGCTGCCAGGGCCGAGCATATCCACAAACTCATAGAAAATAACCAAAACAATCCAAGGTTTTTATTTAGCATAGTGGCTAGATTAACAAATAACCAGACACCACCCAATATAAATATTCCCTCACAGTTTAATAGTAATGACTTTATGAATTTCTTTACTAATAAAATAGATAACATCAGAAATACAATAACAAATGTAGATTCTACAGCGTCTAATACTTCAGCATCATTCATCGCACCCAAAGATAAAAAGCAGTGCTTTCCAACTATAGGACAGGAAGAGCTAAATAAACTTATCACTGCATCTAAACCAACAGCATGGCTGTTAGATCCTGTACCAACTAAATTACTGAAAGAGTTTTTACCTGTAGCAGAAGAACCGCTTCTCAATATTATTAGCTCATCATTGTCTTTAGGTCACGTCCCAAAACCAGTCACGCTGGTGGTTATTAAGCCTCTTATTAAGAAACCACAACTAGATCCTAGTGAACTGGCAAATTACAGACCCATTTCAAATCTTCCTTTTATGTCTAAAATTTTAGAAAAAGTTGTGTCTGCTCAATTGTGCTCCTTCCCGCAAAAAAAATGATCTCTATGAAGAATTTCAGTCAGGTTTCAGGCCCCACCATAGCACAGAAACTGTACTTGTTAAAATTACAAATGACTTGCTTCTTGGGTCAGACCAAGGCTGCATCTCATTGCTAGTTTTACTTGATCTTAGTGCTGCGTTCGACACTATAGATCATGACATACTCATAGATCGATTACAAAACTATATGGGTATTCAAGGGTAGGCTTTAAGATGGTTTATCCTACCTGTCCGATCACTACCACTTTGATCATTTAAATGGGGAGTCATCTCAATTATCACCAGTAAAATATGGAGTGCCACAAGGATCTGTCCTAGGTCCTCTGCTATTTTCAATATACATGTTACCCCTTGATAATATTATTAGAAAATACGGGATTAGTTTCCACTGTTATGCTGATGATACTCAACTATATATCTCAACAAGACCAGATAAAACTTCTAAATTATCTAAGCTAACAGAGTGTGTTAAAAATGTAAAAGATTTGATGACCAATAATTTTCTCCTATTAAATTAGGATAAGACAGAGATATTACTTATTGGACCAAAAAACATTACACAGAATCTCTTGGATTACAATTTGCAACTAGACGGATGTACTGTTACGTACTCTACAATCCAAAATCTGGGTGTTATATTAGACAGCAACTTGTCTTTTGAAAATCATATTTCCCATGTTACAAAAACAGCATTCTTCCATCTTAGAAACATTGCCAAGTTACAAAACATGTTACCTGTTTCTGATGCAGAAAAGCTAGTTCATGCATTCATGACCTCTAGACTGGACTATTGTAATGCACTGCTAGGGGGCTGTTCTGCATCTTCAATAAACAAGCTACAGGTAGTCCAAAATGCAGCAGCTAGAGTCCTTACCAGGTCAAGAAAATATGATCATATTACCCCAATTTTACAGTCTCTGCACTGGCTACCTATTAAGTTCCGTATCAGTTACAAAATATTATTACTTGCCTATAAGGCCCTTAATGGGTTAGCTCCTGTGTACCTAACTAGTCTTCTATCACGCTACAATCTATCCAAACTCTGGACTTTTGGTAGTACCTAGGATAGCAAAGTACACTAAAGGAGGTAGAGCTTTTTGCATTTGGCTCCCAAACTCTGGAATAGCCTTCCTGATAACGTTCGGGGTTCAGACACACTCTCTCTCTGTTTAAATCTAGATTAAAGACACATCACTTTGGCCAAGCATTCAAATAATGCATCTCATAAACTTTTACTGCAGTCATAATCTTTTACTGCAGTTATATCAAATCAAATGCACATTATTATTCTTTAGTTTGGCTTAAACAAATCATTTTTGCTTGGTTGGAACAGAAGCTACGCTAATTATGTCTCTATTTATTTCTCTATTTTTAACTAGGATGTACACAAGCTTCAGTCT
>NW_015505705.1:1170441-1204640 GCF_001515645.1 Sinocyclocheilus grahami
TTGGTTGGAACAGCAGCTACGCTAATTATGTCTCTATTTGTTTCTCTGTTTTTGCCATGGGATTGACATCCCGTGGATTTACACAAGCTTCAGTCTGGATCCAGAACACCTGAGAAGAGATTATGCCAACCCTTCAGAGGACCTCAGATGATGCCAACCCTGAAACAACAAACAGAACTACCAAATTTTGCTGTTAATAGTGTTCATCGTCTGTTTGATTACATCTTTAATTGATTTTTCCGTACATTTCTGCCATATGTACATTAACTGACAGTCACCACTGATAAGCTACCACTAAATATTGTAGAAACTTAATTTTCTGTAAAGTTGCTTTGTAACGATTTGTATCGTGAAAAGCGCTATACAAATAAACTTGAATTGAATTGAATAAGCTATACTGTGATACCTCTCAGAAGTATGGAACATTTTTTGCTTTCAACCACCTAATAATGATGCTGAGAGAAAACGCATCTGCCAACCGTTGCTATAGTTACAAAAGTAACTTTAACCCCCATATAATTGACTACGGGTAAAAATGGGAGCTATGATTTCAGTTTTGTTCAGTTTTCAGATTGGTAATCATTGTTACGTTTTCAATGCTATTCATTTTAAAACGTGTTGTCATAGAATGTACATTTTAGCAGACAACATTCATTCAACAACACTCAGTTCGTTAGTTCAAGTTTTTTTTTTCATTCAGCTGGACTGAATTTATTGATTATATAGAAAGCAGATTTAGAGACATGCCATTCTGAAATGGTATTTTTTCCATGTACCCTATTAATAAATGCCTGTTTTAATCGTTAATGAAATAGTATTACTTATTTTAGGGGTCTTTTTTGTTTTAAAGTCCTTTGAGGGGTTAAAAATTTTAATTCCACATTGACCTCATGTTGGCTATACTTTAACCCACGTCCATTTAAGGTAATATGCATATAGATTAAAAATCGTTGTCAACTCAGGGATCTACCTGATAACTTTAGGTGTAACCTATAATGTGAACAGGTTGATTCCGTCATGTAAAGAACAAAATTAATTTAGATCATCACGTAAAATACGTTTTGTTTACCTGACAAAACACACCTTTTATAGGCTACAGTATATAAAACACACACACAGGTTTGTTTTTGTTAAAAGTGGGGACATCCCATAGGCGTAATGATTTTAATCCTGTACAGACCGTATATTCTATTGCCCTACACCAACCCTACCCCTAAACCTACCCCTCACAGGAAACTTTGTGCTATTTCAGATTTTCAATACACTCCATTCTGTGTGATTTATAAGCGTTTTGAAAAGTGGGGACATGGGGTAATGTCCTGAAAAATCACCTTCTCTTTGTAATACCTATGTCATACCTTTGTCATTATACAAATGTATGTCCTCATTTGTCACAAAAACGCGCGCACACACACACACACACACACACACACACACACACACACACACGAGGTGTAATCACATCCACTCTTGTACCTCAGGTTGGAGGCGCGCAGGGGTTGTTATGACAACTCCCGCTCAAATAAAAGATGCTCTGCTCTGTGCGGGATTTGTCTCAGCTCGGAGCGCGAGCCAATCATCTGGCCAGATTCCCCTCAGATCACGCGCTGGATTTACAATTCCACACACACACACACACACACACACACACACACACACACGAGGTGTAATCACATCCACTCTTGTACCTCAGGTTGGAGGCGCGCAGGGGTTGTTATGACAACTCCCGCTCAAATAAAAGATGCTCTGCTCTGTGCGGGATTTGTCTCAGCTCGGAGCGCGAGCCAATCATCTGGCCAGATTCCCCTCAGATCACGCGCTGGATTTACAATTCTGAGCAGCTGGTTTAAAAAAATAACTTGGAGCGAACGTAACGGTCGCCATGGGGCAAAACAGTGCCAAGACTGCCCTGCTCCTTAGTAGTTTTAAGGTGAGGGGGAAGCAAGGCGACAATTCGTGCTAGACAAACAACTGAACTACAAGACAGAAATGAGTTTGAGGTGCTGAAGATGTTGACACGGACTCTATCTCGCATTTCTGGAGAGAGGAAAGAGAGGAGCGCGGATTTTTTACAAGTACGGAAAATACAAATAGAAAGAAAAGATACTACTGTATATGTTCAAATGTATACGCTTTTAGTTTAAAATGCGCAGTCCCTTCTTAAGTTTATTTTCTCTTTATTACCTCAGGTTGCGTGAATAACTTTTAACAAACCAAACCTCGGAGAACAAGTTGGTCCGGGATGCCAGACAACATCGGCTTTCTGACGAACAGCACGGAATTGGGGCACGTCGGTCGCGCGTTGGGTTCGAGCGCGCGCCCTGCCTGGGCTATAGCGGTGCTGGCCAGCGTGCTGATCTTCACCACTGTGGTGGATGTTTTGGGTAACCTGTTAGTCATAATTTCGGTGTTCAGGAATCGGAAACTGAGAAATGCTGGTGAGCTTTTATTGATCTTTCTGGGCTACGCGCATTATATTTGCGCGCCGTTCATTGATGTAGCGCTGAAGTGTTGAATGGGGATACAGATCATGAATTATGTATTGAATTAAGTAATTAGTCGACTTGTTTCCCATTTACTTGACAAGAATCTTCTTTGACGTGCTGCCTTAAGTGTAAATTGTACATGGTGAAAAAACGTGCTTGTTTTGAGTTAGTTAAATGCAAGCTGTTCACACTTACGTGGAATTATTTACCTCACTTTTGACTTATGGAGTAGTTTGCTAACACCATAGTGTATAGCCTATGTAGTGTTAGTGAAGGATTACCTTATATCAATAGCAAGAAAGTGCCTTGAAATTGGCAAAGCATCTTATGTAACCGTTCCACCCAAACAGCGAAAGTCAGCTTCTTTTTTTTTTTTTCGGAAGTAGACAATTTTCAATGAACAGCTAAAAGTTTGTTTTAATTAAAATGCAACATTTTAGCACTGAATATGCTCATGCATACCGAAATTGAGGCTTCCAGCAGCCATATCAATATTTTTTTCACTCACAAGCTTTTGTGGAGAAACTCCTTGTTTCAGCATTTTTTTTAAGTCTGAGCTTTTGGTAGTGTTAAGTTCACTTCACCTGGACCATGTCATGAAAAATTTACAGCAGCTTATCGCTCTCAGCAGTAAGGGCTTCAAAGACTTTCAACTGTAGTTTGGCATAATTGGACGTGTACATCAGTGAAAATCTGACACCCACCTGATCCTTTCATGCATGGTGTCCACATTTGTGGACAGTTAATTTAACTCCATTTAGGGTTCAATTATCATGGTAATTTTCTCCAAACCACTTGAGGGCAGTGTCAGTAGATTGACAGCAATATTGTAACAGTGGCTTTCCAAATATTCATTGCTTGATGACAGCATTAATCCAAGATGGCTGACAGTGACAGCGATTGCCATGTGCTAAATGCCCCAGGCATATCTGTGAAAAACGTTTATACAAGGAGGTCAATTGAGGTAAAAAAAGAAATATTAGTATCTACAGTAAAGTATGAAGAATATGTTAGTATTTTATAAACTAAAATTTAGAGTAAAATGTAGTTTTTATTCATCAAAAACCAACTGTCCACGTATGTGGACGTCATGCAACAGTGGAGTAAGATTGCATAAAGTCTGATTTCTGTAATCTGCTAGTATATCTATTCTATTTTTTATGAATGGTCTTATATTGTTATAAAACAGACATTTAACAAATATATCAACATAAATAACCATTTAAAATGAGATATTACAGCATTAAATGGCAACTTTACATATACATATGGAGACAAATTAGCATTTTGCCTTCCAAACAGGGACAGCATAGGTTGAGTCAGTACAGAATAATAGAGAATATCCCAGAGGACAGTGGAAGTGACAGTGACGGCATAAGTTGTTACAATCAACAGTGAGTGTTTTCCATGATTTGCCCATATTGCTAATAGGTTTCAGTATATGTGACTACTGTTATTGTTCCTACAATATGTGTTTTATTGTTATTATATTGTAATGTAATTGTTTATACTAACTGAGCTTATATAAATAGCATAACATGCCATTAAAAAACACAATATTCCATATTGTCAGCTGTGCCCAGCTTATGTCCCATTTTATGCCTTTGTTGCATGGTGTCCCCATACGTGTACAGTTAAATAATTTTAAAATAAAACTGAATTTTGTAAAAATGAAAATGGATTTCAATTTTAGCATCATATAAAAGTCATAAAAAGAATCATAAAAAAATCTAGATAATGTTTTCCATAATTCATGCATGAAAGGGTTAATAGACCCTTTATTTAATTGTAAATGGATGTGTTTGATGTTTTTAAATTGATGTTAAATCTAATTACCCACTTGAATGACCCATAACAAAACATTGTGTTTACACATAATCCTGTCTAAAAAGTGTTTTTGGAAACAACTATTGAACCATGATGTCACACTGCTGTTGGGCTTGTGATGTGTGACTCTGAGGGATTCAGAGGACAGACAGATTTCAGCTCTTTCAGTGCCTGTGACAATGTGTGTACGTATGCATGCGTGTGTTTGAGGGGTTGTTCCACACACTGCTGATGCAATTGAGTGGGACTGCATTCAGAACCCTTTGACAGTTTGTGCATCTGCAGGGACATAAGTGTGGAGAGCGCTCACACAAGAGCACACTTCAAAGCTCATGCTTTTTTCGCATTGAGCAAGAGCCAGACCTGTCTGATTCAAAGGCGCGCTCACAGTCTTATATCACCGTCTGTCTGATAGACACTACTGACTCTCTCTGCCTTCTCTCTCCAAAGCAATTTGAGCACATGGAGGTGGCATCAACGGCTCATTAGATTTGAGTATGAATTTTATCAGATTTTGTGCTCTGTCTTCTTGCCTCTTGCCTGAGTGGATCTTCTGTGAAGGAGGAGAATTTATTCCTTCGTCTTTCAGCCCTTTGTCATTACCAGGGCCAATCAGGCATCTCACGCAAGCAATAACTCTGTCACGAACACCCAAAGAAGCATTAAAGCTCCAAAGAATGGCACACGGATCTTTAGTGGTATGTACCGTGTGAACTAACAAGGGCAGAGAACTGAGAAATTACAGAAATTGAAAGCCTCATTCTCCAAATAAGTGTATTCGGAAGGAGAACTGTATGTTCCCAGAATCCTGTTTGTAGATTCACCGCATAATCACCCCATGTGAAGCGTGGATATAAAGGTCTTTTATGATAACGAAGCACATTCGGATGAGAGGGTGGGTATGAAAGAAACTATATAAAAAGACTCTTCTGTCCATGTCTTTTGCTTTTCTGTTTATGTTATGTAGAACAGATGCCATGCTTTATTATTCAGACTTCCATGTCGACTTCACATTCAAGGAAGAGTTCACCCAAAAATTTAAATTTGCTGAAAATGTACTCATCTTCCGGCCATCCAAGATGTAGATGAGTTTGTTTCTTCATCAAAACAGATTTGGAGAAATTTAGCATTACATCACTTGCTCACCAATTGATCCTCTTTCTTCAAATCTGTTCCCTGTTCCCTCATCTACATCTTGGGTGGCCTGAGAGTGAGTTAATGTTTAGCAAATTTTCATTTTTGGGTGAAATATTTCTTTGAGGAATACTCTAACAGCTGTCAGTTGAAGGCGCATGGCAATCAGGGCTTCTGGAGTATCACTGTCCATTGGCCCCTCTCCCCTGCACTGTCCCCTGTGTGGTTATGTAATCGTGTTTCTAGAAAGGGGGGATGAGTGTCAAGTGAAGTCCTCCTGTTGTCAGATTCCTGGCAGGCTCTTCTCTGCCACATGAGTATGGACGTTACAGTGGCCAGCGTGACCGTCAGCACGTGTTTGTGTGCACTGAGGTATGTGTTTGGTGAAAATGCTATTGTGAACCACAGGAGACAATAAAAATGATTGACGATAGACAGAGTGTTCCTGTTCTATGATTAGGGAAGTGTAGTCTTATAATTTTGCTTTAGGTCAGATAAAAAGACATTAGTGGGCTTGAAGCCAAGACTTTGGAGAAGATTAGTGATCAGTAAATGACTGACTGGCATGGCAGTAGCTGTAGGTTTAGATTAGGTGAGAGTTTTGAGGTTCAGATTTATATTCATAGAAAACTATCATCATTAAAGGGTTAGTTCACCCAAAAATGAAAATTCTGTCATTAATTACTCACCCTCATGTTGTTCCAAACCCGTAAGACCTCCATTCATCTTCAGAAACACAAATTAAGGTATTTTTGATGAAATATAAGAGATTTCTGACTGTTTCTGACTGTTTTATGGCACTGAAACGTAGTAAGGACATCGATAAAATAGTCCATGTGACATCAGTGGTTCAACTGTAATGTTACTAGTAATTAATGACAACATATAAATACAACATATAATGCAACATATAAAGGTGGACGTTTTTCATTTTTGAATGAACTATTACTTTAAGAAATCTTTAGATTATATTCTGTTTATTCTAAATATTCTGTTTGATTCTTGTTCTGTTTGTGTTGTAGGGGAATGTTGTGCACTCTTGCTTTTCTGTTGGCCTCAGGGCTATGCATGATTAAACTTAAATCGGGTCAGTGTCCATCCGCAGAGTTGTCAAAGCCTTTCAGCATCTGTGGTGCTTCCCATATAAGGTGTATATCTGCTTTCGCTCTCTCTCTCTCTCTGTGAGTGTGTATGATTTTGAATTCCTTGTTGATTTTTCTCATCTCGGCTTTTGAGCCTCATGAAAGTGAACTGCTTTCCTCACCACCTGCCAGGGTATTCATGTCCTGCAGTGTAGAAAGACCTCTGCATGTCACACAAACAGACACATGCAGAGGGACCAAAGAAATTAACACCAATAGCAAAACGGATGGGTGTTTGTTTGTCTGACATTTAGAGGAAGCGGGAAATAAAGGAAGAACAGAGCCCTTCAAAGAAACACTGCCACCAGCAACATCAGCAGTTGGCACAATCTACATCCCGTGTCCTCAGAGACGAGCATGAAGATGATAATGTGAGTCCATTGCATGTGTCTGACCCAGTTCAGCACCACGGACAGCAATAGATCAGTCATTCAAATCCAAATCCTTTCTATATCTGTCTTGAATGCTTTGTAATCATTTAGAAGAAACTTATGTAACTGTCACACAGGACCCTTGGGCAATTCCGTTAGGAAGTGGGTTTGAGCTAGAGAGCTGTGGATTTAATGCACATTGCAGGCTGAAGTTTGTGTGTACAGTGTTCAGAGAGGGAGAGAACAGCCCACCTGCTGTTATTTAGTGCCTAGAGACCCTCCTCACAGGGCAGTAAAACTGTTTCCGGAAGCATCAAAGTTTAATGTGGCTAAGGTCTACTCTGAGACAAGCAACACATGGTTTTTAAGGCACTTGAAAGAAAGTCAATACCAAGGATTTTAAACACAAGGCCTTTAAGATCGTCATGTATCAGATGATTAGCTGTGCTTTCTGAGATTTTTCTTGAGAGCAAGAAGTCAACCTTGCTGTTCTACTGTTTTCAAAATAGTAGAGTCATTTCTTTTAGACAGTTCTTTTTGAGCTTTAAAAGTCAGGAAAAAATAATATACTTGAGTTGTAGTTTAAATTGTTTATAAAATAGTATACCAGACTTGCAGAAATACCCTTTATTGCCAATAAAGAAGAAATAGAATATTTGTTAATGAATTGACTTTATGTCAAAAATCAAATAGAACCCAGACATAGCAACAGTAGTGAAATGATTTAAAGTCATAAAAATGTTCAGTTAATATTATAATATGTAATATTTTGATAAATAATCTTTTATCTTAAAAATTAGTGATATATTGTATTCATTATATTTTGTCAAATGCTACTGTTCAACAGTTTGTGTTCAGTAAGATTTTTATTAGATGTTAATATTTTTTTCTGTAAGGACAACTTTAACTTAATTTTTAATGTTTCCAAAAATTTCTACTTCAAATAAATGCTGCTCTTTTGAACTTTATGTTCATTAATGTATACTGACTGAAAAAATTTATCACAGCTTCCACAAAAATATTAAGCAGCACACCTGTTTTAGAATTGATGATGATGGTAATAAGAAATGTTTTTTGAGCACCAAATCAGCATATTAGAATGATTTCTGAAGGATCACGTTACACTGAAGACTGGAGTAATAATGCTGAAAATTCAGCTTTACCATAACAGAAATACATTACATTTTTAAATATATCAAAGGGGTCCTATTATGCTTTTTCACTTTTTGAATTTTAGTCAGTGTGTAGTGTGTATGTTTGGGCATAAAAAAGATCTACAAAGTTACAAATCTCAAAGTCCACTCCAAGAACTACAACGAACGGCTTGTTTGGACTACAGCGTTGTTTTCAGGGCTATTGTGATGTCACAAAGTGGCCTATTAGAATATCATTAAAATATTTCCCGCCTATGGAAATTCGAATGGTTGGGGGATGGGGAGGGGCAAGGTCGTGGTTAGAATGCTTGATTGAGTGCATCAGACAAGACAACGATGAGGATGAAGTGCTGCTGCAAAGTTAGTGCATCAGAGAAAACGATGAAGAAGAAGAGCTGCTGTAGCGTCAAGTTTACGCCATGTCGAAGAAATGCTGTTTTTTTCATAAATTGCTTACAGTACAATACCGGACAATGATGTATTATGCAGAATTTACACTTCAATTATGACACTATGATATAAATAAATTCAACTCTTTAACAGTTTCACTGCAAATCATGTTATAATGTTAGGATTAAAGAACAATAAACATAATACACATATTACCGTTGCACTTATCTGTACATAGTAAATGCACTTATTTATAAGTCGTTGTTGACATCGTATCTAAAACGTGATTTGGCCAAGAAAACAAAACAACAATAACCCTAACGTTACCACTCTAATATGTCTTGCAATATATGTGCGTTCAAAGGTTCTGCACGATCCTCTTGTTCAATATTCTCGGGGTCTGAATCTGGCTCAAATTGATCTGGCAATATTGATGCCATCCTTAACTATACCGGAGCAGAAGGAACTTGCTGCTTTGGCAAGGGACGTGGCAGTACTGAAACACCGTCTAAGCTGTTCGCCAATCACAACGCACTGGGACAGCTAAGCAATCACAACACTTTTCGGAAGGCGGGCCTTCATCAAACCCGGGAACTAATCGAGCCATTTGTGCCAGGCTGGGGAGAAAGGCATTTTAATAATGTAAATTATGTGAAAAAATTTTCGAACCACCAAGCATGAGAGCATGTTCTAGTACACCCCCAAAACAAAATCAAGACTTTGTAAAAGAGCATAATAGGACCCCTTTAACAAGCATCTAAATGGCACTACACAGGTTGTCAGACATTAAACATCACATTGAACAGATAAAATAATCTACTAACTAGTTGCTTTCAAAGCCTCACTGTGTTCATAAAAAATAATAAATTTTTCGAACCACCAAGCATGAGAGCGTGTTGTAGTACACCCCCAAAACAAAACCAAGACTTTGTAAAAGAGCATAATAGGACCCATTTAAGATAGAAAACAGTTATTTTAAATTGTAATATTTCATGATATTGCTTGTATTTTTGTTCAAATAAACGCAGTCTTGGTGAGCATAAGAGATGTCTTTCAAAAATATTTAAAAAACATACTGACCTTTTTGAATGTTGCTGTATAAAATGGGGACATGAAAATGTACTTCATCACATGAATGACACAGTAAATGTTAAGTGATTTTTTTCTATTACACCCTGTGAAGAGTGCTTGTATCTCCCTTATTAAATTTGACTTGTTTTGACAAAAGGTTTAGAATATCTCATAATTCTCTTCAATCCATTCAGCCCGGTTGAGCTACTGTATAGTGGTACCAGGGGAGCCTGTCACGAGTGAATTCACCAATGTAATATAACTTTGCTGGTGTCCTTTATTCCTTCTTTCACTTTTCTTTTTTTTTCTCTCCAGTCTTTCCCTCACTGATGTACCAGCAAATGTCATTGCCCAGGGAGGCATTTGAAATTAAACAGGTAGAAAAAGAAAATCTCTATCAAACCGTTTGTATTCAGTTCTTGTTTCACTGTACCACGGGTTCAAATAGGAAACAGAGTTTCGGCTTTGCTTTCAGGTTTACTTGATGATAGGTTCACAGCAGTAACTGTTTATCTCTGCCTGTCTTTTCTCAGGATGGCAGCCTCCTTTAAACTTTTTGAAAGATGCTTGGATTTGAATGCATGAAACAAAAATATGTCCACCCTTTCTGTTTCCATCAAATTTAACAGATGTGTCCTTAATTCTCAGTGGACCATAATGTTGTCGTCTCAGGGTGTATCTTTCAGCAGACACTTTAAACTAAAGGTCTTGCAGTTGGATAATTGCAGTGACAGTAACAGTTGTCCTGCAACCACTTTTTTTACGCCCGGCCTCTTTCAACCAAAATAATTTTTTGTGGAAATGCCATAAAAATGCACCCATAATAAAGCATGCTAAATTACACAGAACTAAATTGAATGTGAAGGGTCTTGTAGCTCTGCGAACTTTACTTTGCTCTCTAGGCAGATGTTCTCTTTTACATGTTGCATGCTGACTGTTCCTTGGCACAAGATAAAACAGCAAATCCCGGACAGGCAGGCTGAGGCATCACCATGATCTTTAAACCCATCTTTCCTGATTTCACAAACCAGACCTAGCCAAAAAAAAAAAAAAGTGCTGCGTGTCAAGATTTTTGAGATCCATTTATGTATGCATACACTGAGGCATTATCTGATCACTTTAGTTTAATGAAATCCATCGTTCTACACCCTACAACCAGTGATAATAATGCAAAGCTCTGGACTGAATCATTTGATCTTTGGGAATAGTGGGCTGAGGCACACAATCTGAATTTCATGAACCCCAATTTTGATCTGATCAAAGATTGCATGCCTCAAGCATTTTAAACCCTTTAAAGCTTTACTTCAACATCAGCATAAAAAAAATCCACACTGTTCAGTAAAAAGAGAAAAATCAATGTAATGTAATGTATATCATCCTACCAAAGATTTCACAGCCTGTATTGAACCTCTGTGACGTTTATGCTGCTGTTACATAACACAATCTGAGACATTTTATTTACATTACTCCATGATTCATCTGATTCACTTTGAAGGACTCAAAGTTCAACATGTTTGACATTTTGACAGAGGCCTTCAACGAGGATATCGTTTTTGTATGTGGCTGTTCAGAGGGCTGAATGATTTGGCTGGTGTTTGTGTTTGGTGTTTGGCTGGAAGGAACGCTGAGGTTCAGAGTGGGCTGACTGATCACGGGGTGGATTGTAGGGAAGCCAGTGTGGTTTCAGAAAGGTGGGATATAGTCTTTTTCAATTTATTGGCAGAATGACGTGAAACTCATGCAGCAGTTATACTTCGAGAGGAAAACAACAAATTCCAGAACACAAAGGGCAAGCTTTTGTATGTGACGGGAGCTGTTTGTATAGAACTTATCTTAAGTGTATGTGTTATTTAATGAATATTAATCTGTCAGATGGTTATTGTAAAGTAAACCAGAAAAAGTGATCATGTTTAAGTAGTTCCATGAAATTGTTATTATTTTTTTTTATCAATGGCTTACTGAAAATCATTCTGCTTATTTCATGACCAATTATTTAAAATAATTTTACATGAAATAACAGTAGATATTAGTTTTATTATTATTATTATTATTATTATTTTAACTACTATTCTGTTGTTTTATTGATATAATATTATCATTATTACATTGTTGTTGTTGTTGTTAATAATAATAATAACTCAACTAATATGTACTGTTATTTCATGTCAATATATGTATTTCATTAATTGGTCATTAAATAATGATAATGATAATGATAATGATCAAGTCGTAATGGCATCACAGGACATTCACATCCTTTGGAAGTGAGGGCAGCTATTTGAAGCTGCAGTGGCAGTGGCCATAGCTCAAGGGCACAATAGTAGTACTTGTCATTTGGTGCTACTGAGAGTCCATGCTTCCAGCTACCAATTAAGATTAGCCCTTGGTGCTGCTCTATTTGGGCCTCAGTCCAGTTTTTCATCATTCCTAGTTCTCATATCCCCAAGGACTGGACCCCTGTCACAATTTGCAACCCGTAAAAATACAACAAAAACATGTGCATATCCCAAAAGTTGTAACAGCCTTATAATGTGATTTACTGTACATATTTTACCTAGTATGAAATGACCTTCTGAATATATCACTGCAAAGGAACAGAAAAGCGGTTCCTCAGTAATTTGCCTTGACCCAAGTCCTTCACCCTGCTGCATGTTGTAATATATGTATAAAAATTTAACTGTTGGAGTGAGTATAATACTGTATGCAACAGGGTTAATATTGATAAGTCCTTTAACCTTTCAGGATCAAGGATTATACTTTAAACATTTAAACTACACTTTTAATGCTAAGCTCCTCACTGATAGAAACCTTTGAAATGATAAAAGGTTGTGATCAAAGACAGGTCATTTTTCTCTCTTGAATCAAGAAGTAACCTTTGAGTAATAAAGCAGATCATTCTTGTTGCATACTGCACTGAACCAGTATTGAATTTTTCTAGAGCTCACCCACTAACATCTAAATGGAAACAATGTTGTAATTAAAAATAAATGAATGATATGCAGTATATATATATATCTTTATTTCTTTTTTAATTTTTTAATTATTTTTATCTATTTTATTTTTAGTGTATTGCACATACTTATGATATGACACATGACAATATATATATTATATATTAGTCTTGATCCTTAATCATATGCAGTAGAGGGGTCTCCATGTGGTATCAGCTTTTATCAATTATGAGTAACAGTGCAGATGCTGTGCTATTGAGCACATTAGGCTGTATGTGAAGTTCCTCAAGGTCATCCTCCTCCATTAGTAATTATACTTTTTGAACTTAAGTGGAATTAATCTTAAAGTGAACCATAAGTCACGTGCAACAAGAACAAGAGCTTCCATCAGAAGTTCAATGTCCTCTAATTACACATGGATCACCTTTCACTCCCTGAAAGACCAAGAACTTTTATTTTGGGCAAAATCATTCAAAGTTAGGATTTTCTTTTTGGTTTTAATGAGAGGAACATGAAACAAGTCAATGCACAATATATATTTTTAAAGAAATTAAAAAATTTATTCAGCAAGGATGCATTAAATTCACAGCAAAGACTTTTAGACGGTTGCAAAAGATTTCTATTTCAAATAAATCCTGTTATATTCTTTTATTAATCAAAGAATCCTGAAAAAAATGCATATCATTCCACAAAAATATTAAGCAGCACTGCTGCTTGCAAAATTATCAATAATAATAAGAATTGACATATCGGTAAGCCCCTCCCATCGAACGCAGATGAGCCAATGGCAGTTGAGTATCAGCTGCACGGGGACCGGAACTCTGACATCTTTAGGTTTCAGCGCCATAGAGAAACATTGAAAGATCCAAAGCTTTCATTGGTTTGATGGTGTTTATGATACAAAAATGGAAAAACGATGTGCCTGGGGTACTTGTAACACTGATTGCAGGTATTCTGAGAGGATTGGCAATGGAATTTATTTTATTCCATTTCCTAAACCCAAACAAAACAGAGCAAAATGTCCCTATGCATTCAACCCCAATCCCAAAGAAAATGAAAACGTTCATTTTCTGGTTGTCATACTCTCATTAAGTTACTATTTTCATCTGCTCAAGCAGAACGTTAATGTCATCTTGTGCTTCAGCAAGGTATCTCTGGCTAAAACTAGTTAACGTTAAAGTTAGTGAGTCCATGCAAATGTACAAACCTAAATAGCTAACTGTTCTCACGTCATGTAACACATGACGTGAGAAAAAACGCATAAACAAAGGTCTACATTTCAGTGCCTCTTCATATTAAACTGATTAAATGTAAATTAATTTAACTTTACCCTGCGGTACATGAATAGTGTCGATCCTGAATGTTGTCATCTGCAATCTTGACAAATGTAACATGAGGCTTCTCCCGCTTGCGTTGTTATCCGTAAACCCTTGCTTCCAAATTAATACCCACAATATTTATTTTAACATTTTTATATATCCCTCTATGGCATATTTAAGTCCCACTTGAATGGTGGTCCTTCTCTGTCCAAAATTTATCAAAAACATCTTGGGACAAGGTTTTCACACTGACAGCTGTCAACACAAGACAGCTAGCAACTCCGTTTGTTTGTCCGAGTTCGCAACAGTAACTAAGGGGGACAGGGCTTACCGATTGGTCATTCCTTTCTTGAGCACCAAATCAGCATATTATAATGATTTCTGATTGCAGGTATTCTGAGAGGATTGGCAATGGAATTTATTTTATTCCATTTCCTAAACCCAAACAAAACAGAGCAAAATGTCCCTATGCATTCAACCCCAATCCCAAAGAAAATGAAAACGTTCATTTTCTGGTTGTCATACTCTCATTAAGTTACTATTTTCATCTGCTCAAGCAGAACGTTAATGTCATCTTGTGCTTCAGCAAGGTATCTCTGGCTAAAACTAGTTAACGTTAAAGTTAGTGAGTCCATGCAAATGTACAAACCTAAATAGCTAACTGTTCTCACGTCATGTAACACATGACGTGAGAAAAAACGCATAAACAAAGGTCTACATTTCAGTGCCTCTTCATATTAAACTGATTAAATGTAAATTAATTTAACTTTACCCTGCGGTACATGAATAGTGTCGATCCTGAATGTTGTCATCTGCAATCTTGACAAATGTAACATGAGGCTTCTCCCGCTTGCGTTGTTATCCGTAAACCCTTGCTTCCAAATTAATACGCACAATATTTATTTTAACATTTTTATATATCCCTCTATGGCATATTTAAGTCCCACTTGAATGGTGGTCCTTCTCTGTCCAAAATTTATCAAAAACATCTTGGGACAAGGTTTTCACACTGACAGCTGTCAACACAAGACAGCTAGCAACTCCGTTTGTTTGTCCGAGTTCGCAACAGTAACTAAGGGGGACAGGGCTTACCGATTGGTCATTCCTTTCTTGAGCACCAAATCAGCATATTATAATGATTTCTGAGGGATCATGTGACACTGAAGAGTGGACTAATGACTGCTGAAAAAAATCTACTTTGTCATCACGGGAATAAATTACATTTTAAAATATATTAAAATAGAAAGCAGTTATTGTAAATTTTAATAATATTTCACAATATTAAAATTTTATTGAATTTTTGATCAAATAAATGCAGCCTGGGTGAGCATAAGAGATTTAAAACAAGTTAAAACATGACAAAACTTAGAATTTTAGTGTGTATTTAGCATGTTTGGCTTCAGTACCATGGACAGTGCAGTGAAACACTTGGAGCCCTATCATACACCCGGCGCAAGTGTTTTTGCTAGTTTCAGCCCAATGCAGTTCTCATTTTCCCGTCCTGCGCCGCGTTGTTTAAATAGCAAATGCATTTGCACCCATGGGCATGCCGGTCTAAAAAAGAGAAGTGTTCAGGCGCATTGTTGGCGCTTTGTTATTTTGAGGAACTGAAAATGGACTGCACCATAGACCAACTCAAACCTGGTCTAAAGTCTGGCGCAATATTTTTCTTTGTTATTTAAAGAGCGGTCATTAAGAGTTAGTAATATGCGCCTATACTGTAGGTGGGTGCACAACGCACGCACACTTTGCTTATTACACACACAGGGACGTGCAGCAGCACAAACATTTTTAAAAATGAAAAATTACATTCCGCCATGTAAATAGCGAACCCGCCATGGCACGAGCGCAACTGGCTTTTAAAGGGGATGGGAGATGAGACTCTGATTGGTTTATTGCACGTTACGCCCAAAAAACACCAATTACTCATTAAGAGAATAGGGACAACCCGTTTAGAACATGTCCCCGTCATTAAACTAGCAAAAGTGGATTCGGACATGCCCTGAGTGCACCTGCACCGTGCGCTTTAGACCATGCGCTTAGATCGGTAAAATAGGGCCCTTAAAGTCTAAAGACTTACTATGTATCAGTCAGAAAGGACTGCATGGATTTCAGTTGATGATTTGGCTTCATTTTCTGTCTACATTCTGTAGATATATATACTGACCTTTTTTATTTTCCCAAGGTTCAGTTTTATTATTACGTTTTTGATTAAAACTCTACAGTTATTTATACAGTGAATTAATCACAGTATTGATTTAATTTCTTGTAAAGAAAAGGTCAAATAGCCATTTATATGAGAGGACTCACTAGTGCACCATACTCAGTCTCATTCACTTTTATTCTGCTGATCTTTGTGGTCATTCATTCTCAAGAGATCCTTTACCTTGCTGAATGCACTGCCTGGACACAATGAAGGATGCCCTCAGAAATCCTTAGAAAATGCAGGGTCAAGATGTATTATCATGCTTGGCATGGCTTCACAAAATTGCAAAAGTTGTCAAGATCTGTAAGGAAAAGCAAAAAGGCCACCTGTCTTGTGGGCATGTTAAAGCAGAAGTGTCTGTGTCTCTTACAGCTGTAGCTCTTCTTTTTTGCACTTAAAGTCTTTGACAGGTGAGCATGGCATGCACGTATCATTTTATACTGTACTCTGAGGGTTTCGTAACCCTGTCTGAACCTGTTCAGGTGCTTTTATAATGAGCCTTAGACATGGAATAAGAACCCTTGCCTTCTGTTCTCACCCCAGAATCTTTCCCCAGCTTCCTCTGTCAGGTTTTTCTATTACACTGTAACTATTTTAAATAGGAAATAACTTAGACTTTTCCCTTCATCTTCTTGTCCTTATTTGCCTTTCTTTTCTCACTCTTCCTCTTCATATCGCTATGTGACATTCATATGCTGTTAAAGGAATAGTTCACCTAAAAATTAAAGTTTGCTTAAAATGTACTCACACAGAGGCCATCCAAGGTGAGTTTGTTTCTTATATCTTATATGTCTCTTTTATCACTTGCTCACCAATGGATCCTCTGCAGTGAATGGGTGCATATAGAATGGGAGTCCAAACCGCTGATAAAAACATCACAATAATCCACAAGCAATCCACACAGCTCCAGTTCATCAATTAACTGTCTTTGAAATGAAAAGCTGTGTTTTTGTAATAAACAAATCCAAAGTTTTAACATAATACTGCTTTCTTCTGTGAAAAATCATCTGAATTAGGAGAGAAATATGCACAACAGGAGATTGACTTTTTCACTGGAGGAAGCATTATTACAGATGATGGACTGGTATTTTGAGTAGAAGTGACACGTTAAAGTTAAAATGCTTTAGTGATAGATTTGTTTCTTACAAACATGCAGCTTTTCACTTCACAGTACATTAATTTATGGATAGGAGTCATGTTGTGGATTATTGTGATGTATTTATCAGCTGTTTAATCTCTCATTCCGATGGCACCCATTCACTGCAGCGGGTATCACTTGGTGAGCAAGTGATATAATACTAAATTTCTTGAAATCTGTTCTGATGAAGAAACAAACTCATTACATATTGGATGGCCTAAGGCAAATCTTCAATTTTGGGTGAACTATTATTCCTTTAATGTCAGCGTCTGAGTTACCATAGTCCTGTAAAACCTGCAATTATCAGGAAATTTTAGACAATCTCCATCATGTAGGTTTCCATCCATTTTTCTAGTTATGCTCAAATCTAAAAGCTTTCATCAGCTATAACAAATGGACAAAATCATAGAAAAATCATGCAAATGTTTTAGTCAAAAGGTGTGGCAACCCTGGTGCATGATCTTGAATGTGGTAATGCATGAGCACAGCTGAATGGCAGTTTAGATTTTCTTTCTATTCTTACTTCACCTAGACTTTATTCACATCACGTGCATGTATTCACATCAGACTAGATTGCTGTGTGTCTCACTCTGTCATGCACACACATACACACAGTACACCATTAATCAAACACAGGCTCATTACTCATTAGGCTCTTATTGTCAGCTTAGTTGTCATATTTTGATATTTAAGACAGAGTGAGTTAGAGCTTGCAAAGAAAATGCTATGTTCATATTAATATATTATCATTCATTTTATTATTTTTATGCTGTATTGTTGTATTTGTTGACTTGACTGCACAGACACAATTGGAAGAGAACTGAACTGAGCTGGACGATGACATCACTGAATCAACAATGAACTGACTTTAACGGATAAACTGACTGTTTTCTATTGTGCTCTTGCATTATCAGCACACATATTTCCTGGTTAACACTGTAAAGCTGCTTTGACAATCTGTATTGTATAAAGCGCCATATAAATAAAGGTGACTTGACTTGACTTGACTATCTGTTACGGGGCTGACGAGACGTGAGACTTGCGGATCCATGTGCAAGCTTTATTTGATAAAGACAGAGACGTGGTCATACAGCAGGCCTGGGTCAGATGAGGGCAAACAGGTATATGGTGGGCAAAACACAAGAATAGTCCTAGGGCTAGCGCAGGTCGACGATCGGCAGACAGAATCAAAAGGGGCAAGACAAAAGGGGTGAATCCAGGGAACCAGGCGAAGATCAGAAACCGGGAAGGCTAAGGCTAAGGCTAATGACTAGGGCTAGGGCTAAGGCTAAGGCTAAGGCTAAGGCAAACGACTAGGGCTAAGGCTAATGACTAGGGCTAAGGCTAGAAAAATGACAAGGGCTCCGTAAAGTAGCTATCTCTAGGGGAGTGATAAACGCTGAAACAATACTCGGCAGAGGGAAGGGATAAGAGTGAGTGTTATATAGTGAGGGAGTGATATGAAACAGCTGGGTGCAATCAGTGTAAACAGGTGTGTGCAATTCGTGCTGAGTGCAATCAGTAATGCATGATGGGAAATGTAGTCCGGGGTGCTATGCAACAGTTTGTGTGGTGCGAGAGTCAATGAAAAGGAAAGTTCATGGACCGGATTCGTGACACTATCGTAGACCTGTAATTAATGTTCTTGCTCAGTGGTCAGCATTTTCGTATTTAGCTTTGTTTGAAACCACATCAGTATTCTGCATAATTATCTCTTGATAATGCTTTAAATATGCAGAGATGCACTATATAAAGGCAAAAAAAATAAAGAAAGAAATTTGAATTGTAATGAAAACAGGATCTTTTACTATGACCAAAGGCTTTACTAAAAAAATACCTTTTGTAAGAGGATTATGTAGTGAAGTTCACACATTAACTAGAATTAGAGATTTAAAAAATATGCATGCTACACACAGGTTGGTTTCTTCACATATGTGAACACAAAAATGCCATTTATAGCAGCTGACATTGTACGTTATTTCACAACATATTTGTCTACAGAGCAGCAATATGACCTTGCATGTGCTTCGTCTCTGGTTGAATTATAGTGGCTGGGGATAAAAGTCTAAAGAAAAGAGAAGAAAGCTCAGAGAAGAAAGGTTGGGCTCAGGTAGGTTAGGATAACTGTGTTTATCATTTCATAGACTGTAGCTTTATCCTCTGAATAAAGCTAAGAAAAGGGAATAGCTGAAAATAGTCAAGTCAATGTCGGCAGGCTGAAACAGTTTTTAGGTTTTTGGATCATTTTTAAAGGCCACCATGATTAACAGAAGCGAATACTGGGTTATGATCTCTCTAATGTCATGCTGAGGGTTGCCGGGAATACTTTTAGGCATTTGCTGAAAAGGATGGGGAAAAACAGCTTTGTATATGCATTGCTGTTGGTGATATCTGGCAAAATCCATGTGAAATGCTTTGCTTTACTTTAAACATTACATTCATGGCCCTCACGTTTCATCCAGAGTCTTAGGGCTGGGAGGGGGAAAGACACTGAACGAATGTTAAAATGGTCTGGATGTCTAAAAAGCTATAGGCGATGAGGGGAAAATGTGTGCCTCATTGAAGCTGTTCACCACTCATGACTTTTATACAATCATTTATTATTCTTTTAAAGGTGAGTCTCATGACTCACCTTTAGGCAGGAGGCAGGAAGCGAGGGCATCAAAAGTGACAGGTATACTATGAAAAGGGGCTTTTAAGGCATAGTCAACATAAATGTACTTACAAGAATCATAAACACATGCCAAAATGATTTTCATGTACAACTGAAATAGTTTTTGTGACAACAGAAAATTTTAACATACAAACTAAAAATAAGGGTAGGGTCAATGTATAGTACCGTTCAACAAAATTTTTTTATGTTTTTTTAGTGGTTTTGAAACCTTTAATGCTTACCAAAACTGCATTAATTTAATGAAAATTATAGTAAAATAGTAATACTGAGAAATATTATTACAATTTAAAATAACTGTTTTTGATTTTAATATATTGTAAAATGTATTTTATTCCAGTGAAACAATGTTGTGCTTCTTTATATTTTAGTTGAAACTGATATATCTTGTCGTGGCCACAGTGTAATATATATATATATATATACACACACATTTTATTTCGCATAAAACAACCTTTAACCCTGCTCCTGGGAACCCACTGTCCTGTGGAGTTTAGCTCCAACCTTAATCAAACACACCTGAACCAGCTAATCAAGCACTTCAGGGATCACTTGAAAAATCACAGGCCAAGTGAGCTGAAGCAGGTTCGAAATAAACTTTGCAGAACAGATGGGCACCAGGAGCAGGGTTGAAGACCTAAGTAATACATTTTTCGATTTTGCCACAGTAGGCATAACAAACTGTGCTATCATATAGGCATCAATCTGTGCTAGTAGAAATGAGATTATTTACAAGCCCTCTTTCTCTTGCTCTGTTTTGCACAGGGAATGTGTTTGTTGTCAGTTTGGCCTTTGCTGACCTGGTGGTGACTTTCTATCCCTACCCGGTGGTGTTGTATGCAATCTTCCATGACGGCTGGTCTCTGGGTGAAACCCAGTGTAAAGTCAGCGGATTCCTAATGGGCCTGAGTGTGATCGGCTCTGTTTTCAACATCACTGGCATCGCCATCAACCGTTACTGCTACATCTGTCACAGTTTTGCCTATGGACGTCTCTACAGCTTCCGTAACACGCTGCTGTTAGTGGCCCTGATCTGGGCACTCACTGTGCTGGCCATTCTTCCCAACTTCTTTGTGGGTTCGCTGAGTTACGACCCCCGCGTTTACTCCTGCACCTTCACGCAGACTGCTAGCAGCTCCTACACTGTGGTGGTGGTGGTTGTTCACTTCCTGGTGCCCATCGCGGTGGTGACCTTCTGCTACCTGAGGATTTGGGTTCTGGTGATACAGGTGAGGCGGAAGGTGAAGAGCGAGGAACGCTCAAGGGTGAGACCCAGCGACCTGCGCAACTTTGTCACCATGTTCGTGGTGTTCGTTTTATTTGCAATCTGCTGGGCTCCGCTGAATCTAATCGGTCTTGCTGTGGCCATCGACCCAGAGGTCATGGCTCCACATATTCCAGAGTGGCTCTTTGTGGTCAGCTACTTTATGGCCTATTTCAACAGTTGCCTCAATGCTATCATTTACGGACTCCTTAATCGGAATTTCCGAAAGGAGTACGTGCGGATCATGACGTCGGTGTGGATTCCTCGGAGGTTTGTGACTGAGACCTCCAGGGCTGCCACAGATGGGATGAGGAGCAAACCCTCACCGGCCATTAATAACAATGAGTGACTTTTGTTTTTAGCCAATCACTGTTCAGAGAGGAACATTATGGATGCATGAAGCAAATTTACATGCTTTGAACTGTGAACACATTTTTTTAATGCAACAGAACCATTATGCACAACTCAGGGTGCTTGTTTTATTTTCAACCTAGGCAAATTGGAAATATGTGACTGCCTAAATTTCTGCAAAACCTGAAATGTGTTACATTTCACTGAACTTTTCAGATGACACCTCTACAAGCAGCGCTATAAGCCATTTCAGTTTTTTTCTGCATTGGAGATGCAGGTTTATCAAACAGTACAGCGCCATGAAAATAACATTCCTGTGGGTACAACATAGCTGCAAAATTATATTTTAAACCCCAGTTTGGCGTGTTTAATTTTCTCTGAAACAGTTGAACATGAACATGCTAATGCTTTTTTACGCTGTTTGTAACGCAGCAATTCAGAAATGAAATGTTGGGTGAGTGGCGCAAAAATGTGAATGCACCATTGTGTTTGAAATTTATGTACCACCTACACTAAACCCTACAGAAAAGCGAATGTAAGATAAAAACACATTTGCTGAAGCAACCATGCCATTTTAGCTACAAGGCTTAACAAGGGTTTGAGCTCTTTTGTGGAGTGTCATGACTTGTGTTTTACAGGACTCATACCAGAGTGCTCCACATCGCAAATGTACCAGCTGTACCAGGTGAGCTACCGAGCAAGTTTACCATGTCAGAGAAGCCATTTAAATGGAGCGAATTATGTGATGCAAACATTAAAACGTATTAGTTTACAAATCATGCACTATGGTAAAAGTGTTTTGAGGTCATAACATAGTGTTATGGATATGGAAGGAACCTTGCAGAAATGAGTCTTTATTCATCAGTAATCTGCTCCATAATTAATTTGTGTGAAAGGGAAAGAAAGTTGTTGGTGCTTTACTGTCTCTAGTGTCCATTTTACCTGAAAACTACAGTGAACTGTATTATGTATAGGTACATTTTTGCAGAAATGTAGGCAGTCACATATTTCCAATAAGCATTGGTTGTTAATTTTTGATGTTGTGATCCATTTCTGTCATTATTAAGAAATATTTAACTCACAGTTTATATTGAAAAGTTTTCAATCCATTTATTTAGTGTCTGTTTATGATCTATGACTATTTATTGAAGACATTTTGTACGATTTTGTGGGTCTGTTGTATATATGTTGTATAAATCAGTATGCATCATATATTTTAGTCATTTTCAGTTCCGAACTTCTGCCTTACTCTTACAACTTTAACTTGAAATATGAAAAAATCCATATATTTATTCAAGGTGCCAAACGTTAATGCATTGACAGTAAGTATCTGATATACCAAATCAGTTTGTCAGATCAAACCAAATGGGATTCTGAAAGCATCTTAATTTAAATGCAACGTCAACAGAGCTTTAATGAGCGAAGAGCTTCCAGCACAGCGAGATAAAGCACAAACTTAAAAAAAAACACTTCATGCGGATTCTGCGAAGAGAAATTTAGCTTTTTCAAAGTGAACGGCGACAGCGTGTGGTCAGTCAGTCATCAGTTTCAATCGGTGTTCGCCTCTTATCTTTCAAATATTAAATGTCATTCATGACTTTGGGGTTATTACTTTGCCAGGAAATATGCATGACTCTGAAACCATATATTTTCTTCAACAAATGATCTGTGAGTAAAACGCAGAAGGAATTTCGATTAAGATGAAGGTTACTGGCAAAAGGGGAAATATTAAGAGACCTGGTTCGAATGTAATGTTGTCTGTGCTTGTCTTCACTTGATTTGACAATGTGTGATTTAATCCTCCTGCCATAATGACACGTTCCATGCAGTGTGATTGTACTGTGTGAGAACATGCTTCACCATTGATCTGAATAAAAGAAAGGAACCAAACTGATGAAAGCCAAGTCTATTGGTGATTGTGCAACCACTCTCTGGTATGAATGGGCTGCAGAGGGATTACATGGGATGAGCTTGCTCTTTATGGCCACATCTGTGCAGGGAATTATGGGGGATGTGTGGCTGGTGTCCCAGCAGATGGTGGACTAAGGTGGTTGATAACATAAACACTTGGCCAAGTTGTGAGCAATCCTGTTGTCGATTTGCTGAATGCATTATCCAGAAGGGTTGCAGGGAGGGAGTCTGGTTGAAAACTGTAGCAGAAATGTAATGGGAGCTGTACCAGACAAGGCTTTGGAATATAGAATATTATTTGTGAGGAAAATAAATATGTCATCAGCAATTTCAGACTACTTTGCGACAAGTTAGTCATGATTTAATGTAGTTCACTCACAATCAAGCAAGTTACCTACACTGCTCTCTACTAACATATATAGTAGAGGCTAACTATTTTGAAAGTTACTTAAGGGGGCAATATCTACCTAAATACATACTAATCTAATTATATAAATAATAATTCAGAGAAATATTTTTCAGGCACAAAAACAAATAGTTGTTAAATGAATAACTAATCTTAATTAGAGTGACCGCATCAAACTGCCACATAAATTTACATTAAAAAAATGGGTGTCAACTCTAAATTTATTAAGACCCATGATATACTATAGGAAATTAATACTTTCTAATAAATGCTGTTATTTTGAACATTCTATAAATTTTTATTCAATTGCATTACTAACATATATAGTAGAGGCTAACTATTTTGAAAGTTACTTAAGGGGGCAATATCTACCTAAATACATACTAATCTAATTATATAAATAATAATTCAGAGAAATATTTTTCAGGCACAAAAACAAATAGTTGTTAAATGAATAATATCTTAATTAGAGTGACCGCATCAAACTGCCACATAAATTTACATTAAAAAAATGGGTGTCAACTCTAAATTTATTAAGACCCATGATATACTATAGGAAATTAATACTTTCTAATAAATGCTGTTATTTTGAACATTCTATAAATTTTTATTCAATTGCATAACATTTTAAAAATATCAAGCAGCACATCTGTTTTCAACATTGATGATAATAATAAATTAGTAAAAATAGCATATTAGAATGATTTCTGAAAGAGCAATGGCTGCTGAAAATTCCAAGAGGGTCTAGCTGCAGCCTTGCACTTGCACTCTCAGATGTGCATTCTCAGGCTTGCATTCTCAGATCTTCCGCTAGCGACGTCACTTGCAGTCTTTTACTTTTTTTATTTTGTTCTATTTATTGATTACTTTTTGTTTGAATCTCTCAACATTTTACAACAGTAGCCAGGTGGTGAAGACAAGAAAAAAGAAACTAAATTACGAAGTCACTTGCAATCGCCACTTGCACTCTCCGATACCTGCGACGTCACTTGCAATCGACACAACTCGTGCGTGTTGCCAATGGAGACAAGACGCTGTAGTGGTGATTAAACGATTACAACTAATTTAGTACTATAACATACAGGGTCCTGCAAGAAAAAGACAAGACTCGCAAATCCGTCGCCACAGAACAGCAGAATATGAACCCAATGCACAAAGTCTCTCATTAAGCATTTTCCTCCTGTAGAAAAACATAAACACTTAACATGGCGTAAAATGTTGAGAGATTCAAACAAAAAGTGATAAAAAATAAAACAAAATAAAAAATAAAGCCTGCAAGTGACGTCGCTAGCGGAAGCGCAAGTGTCTGAGAGTGCAAGTCTGAGAATGCACATCTGAGAGTGCAAGTGCGAGGCTGCAGCCAGACCCTTCTCGAAAATTCAGCTTTGCCATCAGGGGAATAAATTCAATTTTAACACACTAAAATAGAAAACTATATTTTTCACAATATTACTGTTTTAATGTACTCTTTAGCAAATAAACGCAGCCTTGGTGAGCATAAGAGATTTATTTGATAAACATTAAAATATCTTAATGACTAAACTTTTGAGCGGTATTGTACTATACGGTATATATTATGTAGCATTTAGATGCATTATATGGCTACTTGTTGAGGGGGAAAAAAGCTTGTCATTGAAAAGTGGAGAAAGATTGCAGAGAGACAAAAAATATAGACACACACACACACACACACACACACACAAGCACACTAAATTAAAAAAAGAAAATAAACCTGTTCTGCATCAAAAAATACTCATGGTAATCTGGTGTGTTGATTCATAAATCATGAATCAATACATAGATACAAAGCTTTGAGTCCTTTAATAGTATAATGGCAACCCTGTGCTGCTTTTACTTTTTTGTGCACTTTCACCTTCCACTTTGGTTTATCACATGTATTATATAATATTCAGTAAAATCAGATCATGGATCTTGGACACAACAACAGTTTACAATTATAGCAGATTTTGCACAGATAAAAGGGATTTGTTGTGTCAACAACCTGGAGCTCAACACGCTCAAAACTGTGGCGATGACCGTGGTTTTAACTTCAAATTAAACCTTATAGCACAGCATGAAGTGAGAGAACTAAATAGTTCCCGCAGCAGATGAAACTGCCCTGTGGGAAAATGATCATACCACAAACCTTTCTAATTTACCTTTGCTCTCGCTTTCATTTCTCAAACACGTGTACAAACACTTACCCACACTCATACAGAAACTTTATTTAAAAACATTTATGCAGCACACTTAAAGCCCCCCTGAGACTGATAAACATTCGCAATGCACACATATGTTTGCTTAAAGAAGCACGTTGCATATAAATCAATGAACGTACACACAAAGAGTGCGTACATGCACACTTCTGAAATGCATGGGAAATGCAATAGCGATCACAGGTTCAATCATGGGTCGTTGAGTTATTGAGATCTTTCCGAGCTCAATCATTATTGTAGCTCTGAGAAAAGCCCTCGACCTCTTTGAATGCTCCCTGTGTGCTATAAACTGAATTAAAGTGATTTTTTATGGAGGAGGTTAATACACGTTTTTTTTGTATGCAACACGTTGTTTACACAGTATTATTCAGTACTAATTACTTTAGTAACACACTTGCAAATTTAACATTTTTCATTCAACAGTCACTTTCATTAAAACAATATAAGTGTACTTCACTTACATACACATAAGCCTGCTAGGATACACTTGACAACATTTTGAAAAAATAGTGAAAGCTATAGTTAAATGTGACATTATACTTAAAAATAGCAAAAAAAAAAATGTGACACTCATATAAACACTAAAGCATTTTTGTTCCTCATTAACATTTCAATACCCATTTTTCCTCCTCCATTTTTACAAAGCCAGAAAAACTGTGTGCACCTGTCATATGCCTTTAGAGATTTATGTACTTTTTAAGGAATAATCAAGGCAATACATGTTAGTAAATTGATACACTTGATGAAATTTAAATAGAAATAAAAATCTTTTGTAGCATTATAAAAGACTCAATCATTTATAAACATCTCTAAATGTTTATAACATTTACATCTATAAATGATTGATCAATTTAATGTATCATTGCTGAATAAAAGTGTTTATAAAAAAAATAAAAAAAACTTACTGACACCAATTATCCAACTTCCATTTTGTCAGAACAACTCTATTTTAAAGGTTGATTGAACTATTGAATGTAGAATTTTTTTTTACAATACATTAAAAAATATATTTTTGTAGGCCATTTAGTATGAACACCTTATAAATATTAAACAGCAAGAACTTGTCAAGTTTGGTGGTGAGGGTCTAACTAACAGGCTGATGATGCAATTGAATAATTTGTTTTTGTCACCAAAAGTCACCATTAGTGAGTAGTGTTCTCTTCTTTCTTCCAATTCTATTTGTATATCAAAGTTGTTTTGAAATGGTTCTACAGGTGCATCTCAATAAATTAGAATGTTGTGGAAAAGTTCATTTATTTCAGTAATTCAACTCAAATTGTGAAACTCGTGTATTAAATAAATTCAATGCACACAGACTGAAGTAGTTTAAGTCTTTGGTTTTTTTAATTGTGATGATTTTGGCTCACATTTAACAAAAACCCACCAATTCACTATCTCAACAAATTAGAATACTTCATAAGACCAATAAAAAAACATTTTAATGCACACAGACTGAAGTAGTTTAAGTCTTTGGTTCTTTGGATTGTCAATTTGAGTTGAATTACTGAAATAAATGAACTTTTCCACGACATTCTAATTTATTGAGATGCACCTGTATTTAACCTTTTCAGTGTGATCAACAAACTGACACACAAGTTAGAATCAAACTAAGAAAGTTCTGCATCACAATTAATGTTAATATTAATACACAGCTTAACTTAAAAATCAAAGCTTTTTGAACTTGCATCATGTGAAAAAAACATTATTTTTGAGTTTATAGAATTGGTTTAATCTTAAGTCTTTGTATCACACGTCCTTCTCACAAGCAAAAATGAAAAAAAGAGCGAGTCATTAGCAATCACCATTGCATCCTTGTGCTGACGTTAAATTCCTGGTCGCTACAGAAAGACTGTCCATGTAATGAGTGTGTCACTTTGGATTAAAGCATCTAGAAAACAACTGCTTACAAAAAGATTTTATGTTGCCTCAGGGTGACGCTATGCAGTACTATGCAGTTAAACAAACACAAACAGACTCACTGTCCCACACGGCGCATGGAAGGGAGTGTCAGAAATGACAGGGATCAGCAACTGCTTACGACACATCATGACATCCATTAGCTCTTGCTCTCAAACTTTAGGTGTTGCATTTCATGACCTTGTCTTTCCAAAATCACAAAGGATGTTTTTGGGCTTGTGAAAATGCGATATTGAATCGCCAACCTGCAGACAGGAAAAACATTGTTTGGCCACAGACAGGCACTGATGTAAACCGGCTTCTCATGAAATGTCACATGCATGCATGAATAAGCAAAACACTCAAGCACGCACACACACACACACACACACACACACACGAATCGCCCTGGGTTCCAGCACCATTGCCGTCAAATATTGATCTGAATCTTGCACAACATGATAAAAGCTTCCTCCTCAGCTTCTATACAAAGACATTTCTTGCTGAAGAATAATTTTGCACTCATGCTTCTTCACCTTAATGACTAAAGAGGCGTACTTCATGCCAAAGTTTTGGATGTGGCACGCAGAGCTGCTGTTTGTTCTTAATGAGAGTGCTGGAGAATATTTCAGTGATCTCACAGCAGATCATGAGGATGTGTTTAATTCAGCTGTCTGGCTAGGTTGTAGCTCCAAATCCCACGAGGGGTGATCCATTAGTTCCCATTATTGTGTCCTTAAAAAAAGGCACTTAACCTGACAAGTGAATTGTAAGTTGCTTTGGATAAAAGCGTGAATGTCTGCCTACTTATAGTAGCTGTGTCAGCTGTATGTGAGTCTATATGCGTTTTCAACACTTCTCTTCATTTCTGGATTATTTATATACTATTATACTATCTAATATTATGTATTAACCTTTATTTTTATAGGTTTATTAGCTTTTATTATTGTATTTCTTTAAATTTGTTTTTATTTTAATTTTAGTTTTAAGTTTTAGTAATTATGTTGTGTGCTTTTGTCAGTTTTATTATAATAATAAATATTTCTATTTTGTTTTAATTTATTTTTATTCTAATTTGAGTCATTTTAGAACCTCATCTTAAACTTATTTTATTTCAGTTAGTTGCCAGGCAACATTTCTAATTTCCATTCAAGTTTTTAAAGTTTACATTTTTCATCTAATATTTTCATCTAATAATACGTTATTTCAGCTTTATTTCAATGAACAAAAAAGATTTTAATAGGTTTAGTTTACAATAACAATTCTCTTTAGCTTCTTGCGAGCAAGTTGTTTTTCATCTAATTTACATTTTTGGGTGAACTATCCCTTTAAGTTGCAATGTCAAATTGAATAAACACATTAACAGTACTAAATTATAAAGTATTATAAAATTATGCATTAACATTTTTTGACAGTGAGACTAGTCCAAATACCTTCTGGGTCCACTGTGTGTTTGTGCACATTGGCATGTGTGTATTTACAGTATGTGCAAACTCACAAACTAATCAAGTGAAAAAGTGTGAAACCGTGGCCTGAAATCATAAACCTCACGTCCTCCAGCGACTTTAAATCCTCTCGCAAGCCGTGACCTCTCAAACCCAAACAAAAACCCAGAGCTTTAACATGCCCGGAAGTCACAACGCCCATAAGTGCACATGCAAAACCACAGGTGCACCAGCATGCCATCTGCACCATAATAAAATAGTAAGCACACACTTCTGAACTCAGCTGGGTTCTTCTGGAGAGAAGAAGCTGCTTGTAATGACATTTGTTCTGGTGGCATGGCAGGTTCCTGAAAGGCAGATATCCTGAAGCACAGAGTAAATTACTGTGTATCTGTGCACCCTGCCAACTGTCAGCTCAGCTCGTTGCCGATCACCTTGGAATACTACTGTTGTTCCTTTGACCAGGCTTGAGTAATTGCGCTCAAAGCTTGTAAGGAAGGACAGTGTGATAGGAGGGGGACTTTTTGACCAAAAATATAAATCAGTTTCAATCAATATGTGCAGAGTTGAGTGCAGGTGAGAGACTGAGAGATGTAAGCACAGACTGTATATATTTGTTTTCATTACAGTGTTGTTATGGTTAACAAAAAGTAAAATAATAAATAAATAAATACAACATTTTAATTAACTAAAATATAAATATAACTGGAAAAACTAAAACTAACTAAAATAAAATAAATTAATAATAAATTAATTTTAGTGTTTGTATTTTGTTACATGGTACATCGAAAGTTAACAGCATTGAACATATTTACATTATATGTTAAAGCATTAACCCTAAAACATTAAAACTATAATAAATATTAAATAAAGTGAAACTAGAAAATGCTGAAAAATACAAACAATTAATTAAATTGAAAGGACAAATTTAAATGAAATAAAAATAAAACAAAAAATAAAACAAATAATGTTTTATTTACAGAGAGCTTTTCAAGGTACTCAAGGTAAAAATTATGAGATAAAAATCTTTAAAAATATTACAAATTCTAATAACCCAGGTTCAAGACTCAAATGACTTGAGTTCTCAGCAGTGTTTCTATTAAGTATCAGCTTTGTCTAAATTTTTTCTCCTAAGTTCCTTCAAAAATAGGCGTGATTGAGAATGTTTTAAGATACTAAGCCTGTAAGGAGAGATGGACCAACGAAACAGAGCAGGCATTACAAGCCTCTTTCGACTGCACTGATTGGAGTGTTTTTGAAGCTGCTGCCACTGATCTAGATGAGCTCACAGATTCTGTAACATCGTATATCAGTTTCTGTGAGGATACATGCATTCCTTTCAGGACTTCTTAACATACAACAATGATAAGCCATGGTTCACAGCAAAACTCAGACATCATCGTCAGGCCAAAGAGGATGCCTACAGGAGTGGGGACAGAATCTTGTACAATCAGGCCAGGAACACACTGACAAAGGAGATAAGAGTGGCTAAGAGGAGCTACTCTAAAAAGCTGGGAAACCAGTTTTCAGCAACCGTGCGTCAGTGTGGAAAGGTCTGAAAGACATTATAAACTACAAGACGCCATTCCCCAGCACTGAGGCGAATCAACAACTTGCTAAAGACCTGAATGAGTTTTACGGTAGATTTGAAACTCACAGTCTCACACCCCACACCCGTTCTGACCATCTCTCTACACCAGTGTTTCCCAACCTTTTTTTAGTCGCGGCACCCTTTGTAAATTTTAACAAACTTGTGGTACCCTACAAAATTCATTTCTTAATGAGAGTGCTGGAGAATATTTCAGTGATCTCACGGAGCAGATCATGAGGATGTGTTTAATTCAGCTGTCTGGCTAGGTTGTAGCTCCAAATCCCACGAGGGGTGATCCATTAGTTCCCACTATTGTGTCCTTAAAAAAAGGCACTTAACCTGACAAGTGAATTGTAAGTTGCTTTGGATAAAAGCGTGAATGTCTGCCTACTTATAGTAGCTGTGTCAGCTGTATGTGAGTCTATATGCGTTTTCAACACTTCTCTTCATTTCTGGATTATTTATATACTATTATACTATCTAATATTATGTATTAACCTTTATTTTTATAGGTTTATTAGCTTTTATTATTGTATTTCTTTAAATTTGTTTTTATTTTAATTTTAGTTTTAAGTTTTAGTAATTATGTTGTGTGCTTTTGTCAGTTTTATTATAATAATAAATATTTCTATTTTGTTTTAATTTATTTTTATTCTAATTTGAGTCATTTTAGAACCTCATCTTAAACTTATTTTATTTCAGTTAGTTGCCAGGCAACATTTCTAATTTCCATTCAAGTTTTTAAAGTTTACATTTTTCATCTAATATTTTCATCTAATAATACGTTATTTCAGCTTTATTTCAATGAACAAAAAAGATTTTAATAGGTTTAGTTTACAATAACAATTCTCTTTAGCTTCTTGCGAGCAAGTTGTTTTTCATCTAATTTACATTTTTGGGTGAACTATCCCTTTAAGTTGCAATGTCAAATTGAATAAACACATTAACAGTACTAAATTATAAAGTATTATAAAATTATGCATTAACATTTTTTGACAGTGAGACTAGTCCAAATACCTTCTGGGTCCACTGTGTGTTTGTGCACATTGGCATGTGTGTATTTACAGTATGTGCAAACTCACAAACTAATCAAGTGAAAAAGTGTGAAACCGTGGCCTGAAATCATAAACCTCACGTCCTCCAGCGACTTTAAATCCTCTCGCAAGCCGTGACCTCTCAAACCCAAACAAAAACCCAGAGCTTTAACATGCCCGGAAGTCACAACGCCCATAAGTGCACATGCAAAACCACAGGTGCACCAGCATGCCATCTGCACCATAATAAAATAGTAAGCACACACTTCTGAACTCAGCTGGGTTCTTCTGGAGAGAAGAAGCTGCTTGTAATGACATTTGTTCTGGTGGCATGGCAGGTTCCTGAAAGGCAGATATCCTGAAGCACAGAGTAAATTACTGTGTATCTGTGCACCCTGCCAACTGTCAGCTCAGCTCGTTGCCGATCACCTTGGAATACTACTGTTGTTCCTTTGACCAGGCTTGAGTAATTGCGCTCAAAGCTTGTAAGGAAGGACAGTGTGATAGGAGGGGGACTTTTTGACCAAAAATATAAATCAGTTTCAATCAATATGTGCAGAGTTGAGTGCAGGTGAGAGACTGAGAGATGTAAGCACAGACTGTATATATTTGTTTTCATTACAGTGTTGTTATGGTTAACAAAAAGTAAAATAATAAATAAATAAATACAACATTTTAATTAACTAAAATATAAATATAACTGGAAAAACTAAAACTAACTAAAATAAAATAAATTAATAATAAATTAATTTTAGTGTTTGTATTTTGTTACATGGTACATCGAAAGTTAACAGCATTGAACATATTTACATTATATGTTAAAGCATTAACCCTAAAACATTAAAACTATAATAAATATTAAATAAAGTGAAACTAGAAAATGCTGAAAAATACAAACAATTAATTAAATTGAAAGGACAAATTTAAATGAAATAAAAATAAAACAAAAAATAAAACAAATAATGTTTTATTTACAGAGAGCTTTTCAAGGTACTCAAGGTAAAAATTATGAGATAAAAATCTTAACCCTAAAACATTAAAACTATAATAAATATTAAATAAAGTGAAACTAGAAAATGCTGAAAAATACAAACAATTAATTAAATTGAAAGGACAAATTTAAATGAAATAAAAATAAAACAAAAAATAAAACAAATAATGTTTTATTTACAGAGAGCTTTTCAAGGTACTCAAGGTAAAAATTATGAGATAAAAATCTTTAAAAATATTACAAATTCTAATAACCCAGGTTCAAGACTCAAATGACTTGAGTTCTCAGCAGTGTTTCTATTAAGTATCAGCTTTGTCTAAATTTTTTCTCCTAAGTTCCTTCAAAAATAGGCGTGATTGAGAATGTTTTAAGATACTAAGCCTGTAAGGAGAGATGGACCAACGAAACAGAGCAGGCATTACAAGCCTCTTTCGACTGCACTGATTGGAGTGTTTTTGAAGCTGCTGCCACTGATCTAGATGAGCTCACAGATTCTGTAACATCGTATATCAGTTTCTGTGAGGATACATGCATTCCTTTCAGGACTTCTTAACATACAACAATGATAAGCCATGGTTCACAGCAAAACTCAGACATCATCGTCAGGCCAAAGAGGATGCCTACAGGAGTGGGGACAGAATCTTGTACAATCAGGCCAGGAACACACTGACAAAGGAGATAAGAGTGGCTAAGAGGAGCTACTCTAAAAAGCTGGGAAACCAGTTTTCAGCAACCGTGCGTCAGTGTGGAAAGGTCTGAAAGACATTATAAACTACAAGACGCCATTCCCCAGCACTGAGGCGAATCAACAACTTGCTAAAGACCTGAATGAGTTTTACGGTAGATTTGAAACTCACAGTCTCACACCCCACACCCGTTCTGACCATCTCTCTACACCAGTGTTTCCCAACCTTTTTTTAGTCGCGGCACCCTTTGTAAATTTTAACAAACTTGTGGTACCCTACAAAATTCATTTTGTCACAATATTTGAATTTCTAACTTCGATATGATAATTTGAAAAGTATAGATATTCGGCACAACAGGGAAGAACTGCAGAATATAATGTCGTACAGCTATTTTTAATATTATTAAAAATGTTGTCCATCAATGGTGGCAATCAGTAGGCTAATTTCTAATGAAGAGACCAATTTATATGACAGATTTTAATGTAGGCTTTTATACATATGTAAACATTATTTAATTACCATTATACTAGCTATTCTCACAAATTTTT
>NW_015505705.1:1204713-1239618 GCF_001515645.1 Sinocyclocheilus grahami
AAAAAATGACAAGTAAGCAGTCAGTAATAAAATAAGAACAAATAAAGAAATTAATAATGATAGCACAAATAAAAAATAACGACAGGCCTTCGAATTAAATAAATTGCTTTTTAGTTTTTCAGGTAGGTCTAACAGAGTGGAGCAACTGAGCGGAGTACACACGCAGAGAGTGGGAAAATACGCAGAGCGTGACACCACGTGAAAGTGAAACCTGAGCGGTGAACTAATTTTTGGCAGCTGAAATTTCGGTGCATCTCTAATTATTGGCGACATCAGAAATGGATATTTTATCATGTCCTTTTTTGAATGTCTTTTTTGAACATTTTAGCAATTTAAAAATATATTTTTATTATTTTTTACACGGCACCCCTGCTCTCAACAGACAGCATCCTGGTTGGGAAACACTGCTCTACACAACCATTAACACTTCCAGCAACCCTTTAGGATACAGAAGAAAAGGAAAGCTCCAGGCACAGGCAGTGTCTCACCAGCCTGTCTGAAAACCTGTGCTGACCAGCTGGCGTCCAACTTTTCACAGATCTTTAACAGATCACTGGAGCTCTGCAAAGTCTCTGCCTGCTTCAAATGCTCCACCGTCATCCCCATTCCAAAGAAACCCAAAATCACAGGACTTAATGATTACAGACCGGTTGAAGTCGTTTGAGACTGGTGTTGGCTAATCTGAAGGACATCACTGGACCCCTACTGGACCCCCTGCAGTTTGCTTACCGAGCAAACAGGTTTGTGGATGATGCGGTGAACATGGGACTGCACTTCATTCGGCAGGATCTGGACAAATCGGGGACTTATGTGAGGATCCTGTTTGTGGACTTCAGTTCGGCCTTCAACACCATCATCCCAACACTCCTCCAGACCAAACTAACCCAGCTCTCTGTTCCTAGATCTATCTGTCAGTGGATCACCATCTTTCTGACAGACGGGCAACAGCTAGTGAGACTGGGAAAATTCATGTCAAACAGCCGCAAAGTTTGCAGATGACACTACAGTCATCGACCTCATCCAGGATGGTGAGGAGTCTGCTTACACACAAGAGGTTGAGCAGCTGGCTGTCTGGTGCAGTCTTAACAACCTGGAGCTTAGCACATTAAAAACAGTGGAGATGATCGTGGACTTCAGGAGAAACCTCCCAGCATTATGAACAGTACTGTGGCTGCAGTACGTAGAGTCATTCAGGTTCCTGGGCACCACCATCCGCAGGACCTGAAGTGGGACAATCACATTGACTCCATTGTTAAAAAGGCCCAATAGAGATTGCACTTCCTTCGCCAGCTGAGGAAGTTCAACCTGCCATGAGAGCAGCTCACACTGCTCTACTCAGCCGTCATTGAGCCTGTCCTGTGCACTTCAATATCTGTCTGGTTACAAAATCTACAAAATCAGATATTAGAAGACTAATCTTCTTCTTGAACTTTTGCTGTCTGGTCAGCGCTGCACCACAGGGACAGGGGACAGCCAGGCACAAAAATGTTTCTTTCCCCAGGCAATCTATCTTATGAATAGTTAAATGCTCTCCTCATTGTGCAATAAAAATATGTGCAATTATTATATCCTCTGGAAAGGTTTGCCCCAGCATCATGAACAGTACTGTGGCTGCAGTACGTAGAGTCATTCAGGTTCCTGGGCACCACCATCCCGCAGGACCTGAAGTGGGACAATCACATTGACTCCATTGTTAAAAAGGCCCAATAGAGATTGCACTTCCTTCGCCAGCTGAGGAAGTTCAACCTGCCATGAGAGCAGCTCACACTGCTCTACTCAGCCGTCATTGAGCCTGTCCTGTGCACTTCAATATCTGTCTGGTTACAAAATCTACAAAATCAGATATTAGAAGACTAATCTTCTTCTTGAACTTTTGCTGTCTGGTCAGCGCTGCACCACAGGGACAGGGGACAGCCAGGCACAAAAATGTTTCTTTCCCCAGGCAATCTATCTTATGAATAGTTAAATGCTCTCCTCATTGTGCAATAAAAATATGTGCAATTATTATATCCTCTGGAAAGGTTTGTAGAGCCCAATTTTGAGCCACCTTCTGTCAATAAAAAGAGTACTATGGCGGTACCATGCTGATGGTTTTAAGTACTTTAAATATACTATAGTTTTGATATACTATAAGATGACAGTTTTAAAGTACTATGGTATTTACAGAATACTCCATGGTACAAAGGAAACATAGTAGGCTACTAAAACGGTACCATCCAACATATATTTTCATGAGTTAGTATCCTTACTGTTCCTGCCTCTGTGCGTTCCTCATAAGCTATTTATTAAAACCACACAATAAAAATGTCTCGGTGATGCCCGTGTGCAGAGATCGCCCTGTCATGCCCTCATGACATACTGCAACAGACACACATATCTCACAGTCACTTTCTCCCACTCCTCTCACTTTCTCCCACTCTAAGAAAAGAGAAAGCTCAAAGCCATTACGTGATGCAAAGACTTTGGAATAGGAACGAGAGACTTCTTTAAACCACGTTTATCTGAGATGGGCCTTGATTGGAGGTCAGACAGAGGCTACGACAGAATCAAAATGGTGAAGATGATGGTCCTATTCTCGTTCATCATACTCAAATGGCCCTGGAAGCCTCTGGCAGCTCAGAGTAATCTCCTGTCAGGTTAGTGACAGAGCGAGCGCTTGCCGAATTGAAGGACACTGAATGCTGTTACCTGTGTTTTTTGAACACCTGTTCTTTCATCTAAATCCTCTCTGTAATGCACATGTCTGACAGCATGAAACAAAAGGGAAAATTACACTCAGGTTGGGAGGGGACTCTGTGAAATAAGCACAGGCGTTGTGCTTCTCGGCCAATTTGACTAATTTTAAGCTAATTTAGCATGAATTAGCTGCATTAGCATGTCAGTTCCATCAAGAACCAAGAACCAATTTAGACACGCCCTAAGTGCACCTGCGCCTTGCGCTTTAGACCATGCGCTTAGATAATTAAAATAGGGCCCTTTGAGGCAACTGAAATAGACTGGCCTTTGAGCAACTGGGCCATATTTTAACGATCTACGCGCATGGTCTAAAGCGCACGGCGCAAGTGCACTTAGGGCGTGTCCGAATCCACTTTTGCTAGTTTAGCGACGGGAAAAACGGTCGGCGCGCCGGGCGCATTGTCCAAAAGGGTTGTACCTATTCTCTTAATGAGTCATGGGTGTGTTTTGGGCGTAACGTGCCATAAACCAATCAGAGTCTCATCTCCCATTACCTTTAAAAGTCAGTTGCGCTCGCGCCATGGCGGAATTTGCAAGAAAAAACTGGACGCTTCTCCAAAGAGGAAAGGTTCTGCTCGCGAGAGCACGCGAGAAGACCATATACGGGGCACAATAATAATCTTTTACATTGTAATCCTTTCATTTTTAATATTTGGCATGTTTGTGCGCTGCTGCGTGTCCTTGTGTGTGTAATAAGCAAAGTGTACGCGTGTTGTTCACCCGCCTCTAGGCGCATATTACTAACGCGCTCTTTAATTAACAAAACAATATTGCGCCATTGACCTTAGACCAGGTTTCAGTTGGTCAAAAACCCAGGCAACGATTAGTTCTGTGAAACAAAGCAAAACGTCTCGGGTTACGTATGTAACCCTAGTTCCTCGAGGGAACGAGACGCTGCGTCGAAAAACGCTAGGGGAACGCCGTTCAGCGTGACGGGCTCTGAATCTCGTGTGTAATCAGACTAACAGCTGGGCGAGACGTCACGGCGGGTGACGTAATGACCAGGAGGCTATAGAAGCACGTGCGGTGAGACCAGCGTCAGCTCAAGGAGTGAAGCAAGTCATCTCCCATTACCTTTAAAAGTCAGTTGCGCTCGCGCCATGGCGGATTTGTTATTTACATGGCGGAATTTGCAAGAAAAACTGGACGCTTCTCCAAAGAGGAAAGGTTCTGCTCGCGAGAGCACGTGAGAAGACCATATACGGGGCACAATAATAATCTTTTACATTGTAATCCTTTCATTTTTAATATTTGGCATGTTTGTGTGCTGCTGCGTGTCCTTGTGTGTGTAATAAGCAAAGTGTACGCGTGTTGTTCACCCGCCTCTAGGCGCATATTACTAACGCGCTCTTTAATTAACAAAACAATATTGCGCCATTGACCTTAGACCAGGTTTCAGTTGGTCAAAAACCCAGGCAACGATTAGTTCTGTGAAACAAAGCAAAACCAATGTTACACTGTGTCTACTCCGGACGCGAGCGGCGCAACAAAATACTATAGAACTCATTATAATCAGTGATACTGTCTACTGGGTGCGGCACGGCACGACAAATCCCAACAGAAAACTGCTGCTGCGTTCTATTTATGACGTATTGACACAAATTTCTAATTATTTTCAACGGTTGCTTTATCGCGTCCAGTGTAGACAGACTTTAGCTGTTGCGGTGCGGCGTGACAACTGTCGCGTCCGGTGTAGATGGTGTTACTTACCTATCTAGACCAGTGGTTTTCAAACCTCTCCATGAAGTACCCCCAGCACTGCACATTTTGTATGTCTCCCTATATCTGACACACCCACTTCAGTCTTGCAGTCTCCACTAATGAGCTGATGAGTTGAATCAGTTGTGATAGATGAGGGAGACATTCATAGGGCCCTATCATACACCCGGCGCAATGTGGCACAAGGTGCGGCGCAAGTGTTTTTGCTAGTTTCAGCCCATTCTCATTTTCCCGTCCTGCACCATTGTGTTTAAATAGCAAAAGCATTTGCGCCCATTTGTGCGCCCATTGGCATGCTGGTCTAAAAAAGAGATGTGTTCAGGCGCATTGCTGGCGCTTTGCTATTTTGAGGAACTGAAAATAGACTGCACCATAGACCAACTCAAACCTGGTGTAAAGTCTGGCGCAATATTTTTTCTTTGTTATTTAAAGAGCGCGTTAGTAATATGTGCCTATAGGCGGGTTCACAACGCGCGTACACTTTGCTTATTACACACAGGGATGCGCAGCAGCACACAAACATTTTTAAAAATGAAAAATTACATTCCGCCATGTAAATAGCGAACCAGCCATGGCTTTTAAAAGGGATGGGAGATCGGACTCTGATTGGTTTATTGCACGTTACGCCCAAAAAACACCCATTACTCATTAAGAGAATAGGGACAACCCGTTTAGACCATGCGCCTGGGTGCGCTGACTGTTTTCCCATCGTTAAACTAGCAAAAGTGGATTTGGACATGCCCTGAGTGAACCTGTGCCATGCGCTTTAGACCATGCGCTTAGATCGTTAAAATAGGGCTTTACTCCAGGACAGGTTTGAGAACCACTGATCTAGACAAAACAAAGCAACCTCGGCATCCGATCGCATTGCTTTCCGCTCCTTGAGTTCTCTCCAGCGCTGGAAAGCTGATCCGATATTTACACGGGTCCTACTTCTTGCCTTATTGTAAGCCTTTTGTTCCGCAGTCCTTTTCCTCTTTTGTTTTTTATCCTCCATCTCTATCTTTCTGTCGTCGCTCAGCTTGGCTAATGTCCGTCCTGTGCACTGAGCGCTCTCTCTCCTCCACATCATGAGTAGACACGCCCCTGACTTCTGATTGGCTACAAGTTTATTTTGGTACTCGGCTGACTCATACCTAAAAAAATCCATACCCCACCTTTAAAATATGGCCCACAGTCTCACATAATTTTCTTAAAGTAACATTATGCTCATATCTTAAACATAATATCCAATGTTATATAATAGAAAACAGCTAATAGTACATTTTGCTTCTTAAATTAATCCTCATGAATTCACTTAATAAATAAAGGCGACAACTCTCAGAGGAGTTTTAACAAATATTTTCAGTGCCTTTTTAGGCCATTTTAACTTTAAAAAGGGCAGAAAACATATTTATGTGCATTAAGTATGTATATTTAAATAAACAACCCTTACCAACCATTCATTTTCTGATGGTATTAAAACAAAAATAAATTTTATTTTTGTGGGGTCTAAATCACTTTTGATTTAATATGGAAATTTGTGAATCTTTAAAAAGTTGAAGGCTATTTTGCATATTGCAAAGGCTCAAATGGTCAAAAGCAGAATGTTCAAAAGGGACCATCAAAATAAAGTGAAACCAAAAATTCAACCAACATAGTTTCAATGTCACCAAGAATCTTAAAATTAATAGTTTACATTAAAATGTCACTGTTCCTTTATGCCGTTGTTGTGCTAATTTACTTTGTCCTGCCATTGGATTTCCATTCCTAATCATCTGTCTACATTTGTAAACACTTTCTTGATAGATTTGTATACTCATCCTGCTGGCTTTGCATCATGGGCCTTTTTAAATATTTATTAATAATAATAATAATCTCTGAACAGTGTATAGTACATACATATGGATATCTGGGATTTGTTATGGTGACGTAAAATACATCCAGATGAACATATTCAAATAATTTTGTCCATTGCCCGCACATTCAGAAGTTAACTAATGCTCATAATGGTCTATATGAGAAGGCTAATATCTGTGATGGATTGATTGTATCTTTTCTACATTTGGTTTGGAATGAGCTCATTAGTTTGCAGCATGTGCCATTCAGCCATATCTGACCTAGTAGGGACATCCAGGCTGTGTTAGCATGGATCTAAGAATAGACCCATGCTGGGAACATTACTTTAGTAAAGTCTCTCGTATTGAAAGTCAGACAGGTGCAAGATAATTGGAATGAGGAGTGTGTATTTGTGAGTTCATGCATGAATGTGTGCATCCCAACACATCAGCCGGTCATTACGTTTCTTCCTGGAACCGGGAACCATCTTTCACATTCTTACCGACTGAAGAAGAAGCATTACTCTCACAGATGGTCATCCTCGGTGTAATTTATCTGCTGGAAATAAATAAATAATTGAAAGACTTCCTCAGCAGAGAGGTACAAAGATAAAGGTGGGAACACCGCAAATATCCCTCCTCGTTTCCTTGTTCTCCGTTCTCCATCCTGTGACCCGGAAACCGATCGAGCTCAGCCATCTTAAAGGACATCTCAATTCTCTAATTGCACCGCGAGGATCGAGAAGTGAGGAGGCTTCCAGAGGAGTCATGAGCGAGGATAAACAGGTGTATCCTTTGCGGAAGTGTTTTTCATTGGAAAACTTGACGCATGTATAAATTCTCCAGAGTGTGGTTCTAGCGGCTAGGAGGCTGGTCAGGTAGCAGTAGAATTCGTCCGGTTGAGAGGTGTTCTACCACTGAAATAATTTTAGAGACATTATTTTAAGGTCGAAAAACTACATAGTGTTACTTTAAATTGTTCAATATAGTACTGTTAGTGTAAAGATTAATCAATTTAAATGAAAAAAAGCTTAATAAACTTAAAACACATTTAAGTTAATTAAAAAAATGGATGCATAGTACAGGTGCATCTCAATAAATTAGAATGTCGTGGAAAAGTTCATTTGCACCTGTATATTATAAAAGCGCATATTACAATGAATTCAAAGGACAAAAAATATATATAAAACAGAATTAAATAATCATTTAAAACCACTGACTCAATACACATATAGCTGCACCGGAATGCATTACTTGTGTTCCTTAAAGTTAGATTTTGTAATAGTAAGTTAACCCAAACAACATCAAAGTAAATTTTAGTTATATTCCTGTATTATTTACTTGATTTTAGGATTATTTTTTACAATGTGCCGAAGCAGAAAGACTCAAGAAAGCCCCCTAGAAAACAAAACACCCTAGTGCCTATACAGGCTCAAGAATAAGTCTGTGTTGTCAAAGAAACAAAAGATAAAGAAGCTTGTTTAAGAAATCATCATATCTGCCGGATCATTACAACTTGTACAAAGGCAAAAGAAACAAGTTGAAACACACAATGGGGGAAGAAAAGGCCCCAAAAAGGATAAGAACTGCTAACTTGGTCTTAGGCAAACCCACTTATGAGAGTTCAGTAATGTTTCTTGCCTTGTAGTTTAATGAAAGAGCCAAACAAAATCAATAGTAATTCTAAAGACCAAATCCTGTAATGCAGTAGAGGGAAACAGTGATATGAATACCTGTAAAATATGGCTTTTGTCTGTGTAAGATACTCAAAACTGAGCTCATGCCTCTCACTGATGCGCATTCTGCTTTTAATGATATGAGATTTTTATTTATTATTTATAGTTTTATTTTTCAAGTGAAATGTCCTTGGTGTCAAGGTTTTCAAGGAAGGACCCAACTGCAGAATGGACAGGGGAAACAATTTATTAGCAAACTTAGAACACAATAGGATAAGGCAGGGAGACAGTCACACAACAAGGCAGGGTACAAAATAAGAGAACAAGCTGGTCACGGATGGGGGGGGGTAACTCCAGACTCAGTGGCAAGAGGAGGCTAAGATAGCAGCTCAAGGCACCACAGGCTTGGCCCTGGGGGTGGTGACTCTTGAAGCTCCAAACAGGTCTGCCAGGTCAGGAGAATCCACAACCAGGGGGAACACAGGTAGCAGGGCAGGAACCACTCGGCAGACACACTCAATGACCAGACAACAGGGGAGACAAGAGAAGACACAGATCAAAAATGGGAACGGCAAAATAACGAGGGTTGGGAAAAAATAGACAAAGAAAAAAAAAACTAATTATAAAATAAGTACTAAAAATAAGAACTGAAATCTCAAAACAAAAGGGATAACCCTCTGAAAAACTTGGGAGAAAAAGGGTCAGGAACTATAACCCAAAATAGAAACAAGACAGCAACCGTCCTGAAACTGAAAGAAATAAAATAACACAAGTAAAACTGGAACTTCTCACGACACAAGGATAACCAAAAAAAAAAAAAAATCGAAAAAGAGTACAGGACTAACAATAAAAGGATGAAACCACTAGGACTATACTAGACTACAGACAAAACACAGAGACAAGGAAACTGGGGCCAATGAGAGGGAAACTGGACTAATCGAAGTCGACTGACAAACACTCAAACAAGACTAACAGCAACAGCACAGAGAATTCACACACACAACCAAAGAGGAGACAAGGAAAATGCTGACAAAGATAATGATGACAAAAGGAAATGGAGACACCCAAAGGTACTGTAGACAGAGGTAATAAGAACACTGACGACAAACGGAGGCACTGAAGACAAAGATGGCAATCAAGATAATGCAGATAGATAAAGGTATAGTGTACACGGACAACATAGGAGACAACGAACCACCAACGACGAGAGGGAAATGAGCACCCTATAAAGGGTTAGAGCACATAGCAGCGTAATACGGATGATTGTCCTGAACTAAGTAAAAGAGATGCATATTCACATGCACACAAACGCACACACTCTTTTGTAAAAAAAAAAATTATCTGTTGCCTCTTTGATTCTGCTCCCCAAAATCCATTAAACAGCACATCTTAAGAAGAAGCTGTTATTTTCCCCTCTTTTACATCCTCCCTTCAGGGGCTCTGATGAGGATACCGTGTCTGAGATATTCCTTTTTTCTCATTTTCATTCATGGTACCTTACCTGCCCTGTTAAACTAGTTTGAAGTTCATCCAGAAAAGAAAATTCTGAAATCATTTACTCAGCCTCATGTCTTTTGAGACTCACATTACTTTCTTTCTTCTGTGAAACACAAAAGGAAATGTTTAGCAGAATGTTCAAGTTGCTCTTTTCTATATGAAGTAAATAGTAAGATTTACAATGATTAATTACAATTTCAGTCTGTTACTCAAAACTATTGAATGACTTGGAAGACTTGGAATATAATTTGTATGACATATTGTTATGATGCTTTTATGGTCCTTTTTGGACCTTGACAGTCCCTGGTCCCCACTCACTTTCATTGTATGGAAAAGAGCAACGTGACTTTTATGTACTTCAGTTCACAATAACAACATGGAAAATAATGTAGAATTTCCTGGATTCTGAGCACATTTAAAATAATACCACGATGAATGATGCAGTTATTTACAAACAGATTAACTCAAATTATATCCGTTTTTGAACACAACATTTTCTAAAAATGAAACCATTAAAGGAATAGTTCAAAAATGGAAATTCCTTTGCAGTGAATGGGTACAATCAGAACGAGAGTCCAAACAGCTGCTAAAAGTATCACAATAATCCACAAGTAATCCACACAACTCTAGTTCATCAGTTAATGTCTTGTGAATTGAAAAGCTGTGTGCTTTTTAGAAACAAATCCATCATTAAGCCATTTTAACTTTAAGCCATCACTGTGTTTCTACTATGTTCAGAATGGATTTTTACTGGCCCAAGTCAAAAGTGCCCTCCCCCAAGTCTCTATGCATTCTGGTCACTATATGACTCCAGTCCCTTCTTCAATGAAGGTAATTACTCTGTACAGTCATCGTTGTGTTGCCGCATGCAAAGCATCCAACCACAAACAGAACTTTTAATTAAGACTAGTGCTTGCATATTTTATTCATTGCTTTTTGAGGACTTCTCATGTTCTCAACATTGGGTTGACTGTACTTATAAACAATTCAATATTAGCATGTATTTTCATTAATGAGTCTATATTTTCCTCTGTGCACGGCGTAGGGCCTGCTGACTTGATGAATTGAAAAAGAACAAAAAAGACGACAAGAATGACATTTCTTGAAGACTTGAAATTTTCTGAAGTCTTGACATCTTTGGCTAAGATAACTTGCTCTTACACTTTGCACTGTCACTTAGTTTTCCCTCTTCCTATAGGGGCATGCCATACACTTGTCAAAATTATGATTCATGAGTTTCTGTTAATCCCACCCACAATATTAGGTTTTCGACGCACGTTCATGGGGTTGAATTTGAAAATAATGACGCAAACATCAATCAGATTAATTCTTTAAAAAGTAAAAGTCTTAGCAATGAATCCGGACCGTCTACAAATGAAACCCGACCGACCACCTGTAGGTGATGGATTTATAGACTGGAAACTTTTGAGCCGAGCGTGTTTGAAGCATCATATTAGCATAGGTAGTGTTTGATCATGGAAAGAAACACATAAACATTGTGCTAGATACTCTTCTCCACAATAAACTACATATTTGTAGCTGCACACATTTCTATGGTCCTCGATGTTTACTCTCCTTTGAATGCAAACTAACAGAGACACTTATGAAATCATCTGCGAAGCCCCATTGTCTCAGCCTGAGGGAATGCTTTACAATAACTTCCTTTAGTTAACGTTAGTTAATGCATTAACTAAAATCAACAGTGAGCAATATACAGTATGTTACAGTGTTTATAAATCATTGTTAACGTTAGCTCAGGTGCAAATATAAACAGATATAACTTTTAATTTTAATACTGTATTAGTAAATTTTCATATTAACATTAATGTTAATCAATGCTTTAGAAGTATTGTGTATTGAACCTTTGTGCTGTATTTTCTGTTGGCAATCTGAAATGCAGTTTTCATATGGTGCACTTTGGCCACCCTGTTTTATGTAGGCCCACCCACTTAAACATTTCTGGCTATGCCCCTGCCTCACATATTTACTGCATTCCAGTTCCGTTGTGTTTAGTTATTATTTTAGTTAGTCTATGAGCTGAATGACACCGAAATAACATTCATCATCACAGAATATTAGTGTTGGACTTTAAAAAGAGCAGAGATGGCTGATACCATTTATGACAATATCAGGACTGAGACTGAGGGAATGAAGAGAGAGAGAGTGGAGATGATAGTGGATATCTACGAGAGTGTAGATCATGTGAGAGATCATGACTTCAGGACAGAGACAAAAACACACCAACCACTTCAGCACACAGGTAATCACATTAATTTCTTTGATTAAATGTCAAAATTTGCACATTAATTTAACATCATGCCTGTGTTGTTCAGGGAGTGATTCCGTTAAGATCAGAAGCTCCAGAGCAGCTGTAGTGTGTTTGGTGCTGCTGTGTGTTCTTCTGCTGACTGCTGTCATAGTGCTGGGTGTCCACATCCATACAAACAGCACAGACTACACAGAAGAGATACTAACCAAGATCACCAACCTCACAGAAGAGAGAGACCAGCTACTGATCACGATCAAAGATTACAAAACAGAGAAATACCAGTTAGTGATCCAGAACAACAACCTGACAATTGAAAAGAAAGATTTATTATCCAAGCATGATTTTGTAATGAAACAAAGAGAGCAGTTACAGCAGGAGAACAATGTCCTGCGGAAACGTCTTCATGAAGTGGGTAATTATGACCTACACCACAGCTATACAAACTTTGGGTAAAACCTGTTATAAAAAAGTTGAGTAGTTCAGTGTGGATGGGAATAAAGTCCTAATACTTAAACTGCTTATGTTAACAGGTGGATGTTTTTTACTATCAGTCCAGTCTTTACTTCATTTCCTATGAGAAGAAGAGCTGGACTGAGAGCAGACAAGACTGTAAGGATAGAGGAGCAGATCTGATCATCATAAACAACAGAGAGGAACAAGTGAGTGAAATATACTCTGTGTGTGTGTGTGAGTGTGAGTGTGAGTGTGAGTGTGTCTGTTTGAGTGTAATTGGTATTTCTTACATCATGGGGACCAAATAGTAATACCAGTCATTTTTGTGTAGGGACATTTTTTGGGGGGTCCTCATGAGGAAAACAGCTTATAAATCATGCAATCATCTAAAAAAAAAAATTTTTAAAGAAAGTTTTGTGTGAGGAGTAGGTTTAGGGGTAGGGTTATGGTAAGCGGAGGGAAAATAAAGTTTGTACAGTGTAAAAATCACGTCTATGGAAAGTACTCATAAAACACAAAAACCCAATGTACTGTATGTGTGTGTTTGCTTCAGAATGATATACAAGTATGTCTGTGTGAAGTCAACTGAATTTTGGCATGATCAGATTACAGTGTAGTTGTTTCCTCTTTTTAGGGTCTTGTTAAGCAATTGTCTGTTAGCACTTTTGTCTGGATTGGTCTGACTGACAGTGATGAAGAGGGCAGATGGAAATGGGTTGATGGCAGCACACTGGCCTCTGGGTGAGAAATCAATGGATTGAACTGATTATTATCTAATAAATGATTCTCATATTCAACATTATATCACACAGAAAGCAGCACTGAACATCTAACGCTGATCTGTATTTTTAGCTTCTGGGGGTCTGGAGAGCCCAATGGACACAGAGGAGAAAACTGTGTTGTGTCTTATGCATCATGGTGGTATGATTATCCATGTAATAATGCTTTTAAGTGGATCTGTGAGAAAAACATTTTAAAATGAGTTATATATCACATTTTTTATGCTGTAAATTATGAAGAGACAAAAAGGTTTTTCTCTCTTGTCTCTTATATACACTCATTAGATGTCTTTTGCAGTAAACCTATATTCACAACATAAAAAGATACACTAAATAAATCTGTTCTATTAATACACTTTATTTGTATTTAATCATTATTTTGATCTGTGTTTCAGTGTATGTATCTGATGTTACCATTACTGTGACTAATATAGAGGAAGTAGGATGCTGTGATAATTTTACATTTAACCCTTTAGCAGATGCTTATGTCAACTGAGGGAAAGCACAAGTCCAATCATTGGGCCTGGGGGATGGGGACACACACATCTTTTTTTTTCGAGACCCTACAAGTAAATTTTAAAGAGTAACTGTTGAAATAGTTTACAGGTGTTTGGCTGCCTCTGTGTTACTGATGAGAATATAGAGACACATTTTGAAATTCATGGCTGTAGTTGTCGGGAAGTGACTCTGAAAGATGGTGCTGCACATAGGCCTACATCTTTTTTATTTCAGGCACTTCCTTCTGTAGCTGCATCAATATTTCCAGCTACTCTACCTCTCTTTGAGCGGAAACTGATATTTAACACTTTAGCCAGTGCTGTGTGGTCCATCACATCTGAGATGCTTCAGTGTGCACTTTATTCACTTTAACCCCTTCACCACATTGCATTCTGCAGATTTGCTCTTTCTAAATAATGTTTCACCAAGACAACCCTACAATTTTAGCAGCATCTGCAGCCTCACACTAGAAAGAACAGACTAATGTTAGCGCTAGACTAACGGCTAAATCTGGCTAATATTCACTTCCTAGACATATCCTATGGCTTTGCTTGAGGCAGCAGAACTTTAGAGAAAGTTCAATGCTTATTTCTACAGAGACATGACCTGATACCTGCTGACATCTCTGGCTAATGCTAATATTGCACTAGGACATCCTGACATATGCATGCACAAATATGCTGTGCTAGACGTGTTATTTGAGGAAATGTCTCTTAGTGACAGACATCACTTATTAGTTTAATTTCCTCTAAATGTTTTAAATGTTTTCCTTAATGCTGAGTTCACACTGCACAATTTTTTTAAGTCGTCGGATCACCGTTGTTTTCAGACTGTATCTGGGGTAGCATTCAGTTGCTGCTGTGTTCATACTGCACGATGGATCGGCGACAAGAGGTTACACACTGCATGAATTTTCAATAGGAAGAATCATCGACAACTCTCCCTGCGTTACATTCGGAAGTGCTCATCCCTACACCCTAATCCCTTCAAAGGGTTTACCCTCCGGAGGGAGAGCTTAGAAGGAATGAAGGGTGTATGGGTAAAAAAAACCTCTTTTTTTGGAACGCACTTCTGCGCGTCACCTTAACGAGACGATCAAGGAGGCGCCTTCGTCGCACATTTTGTACGCTGGTTGACTCTCAAACATATTTTATGATAAATATAATGTATATTTGTATATGTAATGTAATATGTATTTGTAATGTATATTGTGTATGTATTTGAAACATTTGAATGGACTGATAAAGGTAGCTGTAATGTATTTGAAGTAATGTACCAAATCTAAATATTACAGTAGTATTGAAAAATACTAAACATACATTTATAGGTGAAGTCGAACATTGTGACACCAAACAACTTCCCTGTGCAAAGGATCATGGGGACCCGAAGTGTCCATCAGTTGTACCCTTCGAAATCCTTCATTCTGAAGGGCCCTTTGAAGTGGCCAGTTTTGAGCACTTTGGTTTGGCATGACCCTTCAATATGGTGGCCATAACTGTTTTCACTCTGAAGTGTCCTTCAGAGGGCGATATATTCCGTTTGGAACACACCGATAGTCTGGTCTGCAAACTACGTTTCACAACCAAATGCCCGCAAGAAGTAATAAGGATATAACTCCTCCCCGAACTTGCTCTCTCATTGACTGTAGGTCATCGCCGATGTATTTTTCAGGCATGAACTAATTTCACACAGCAGGATTTTGAATCACCGACAGGTCTAGATATTTAGCATGCCAAATATTTCATGGTCGTCAGCGATTCTCTCAGATCGTTTCTTTGATAATTCACACTGCATGATTGTCACTCGTGTTAAACGAGCACCGATTTCGGGCATTTGTCGGCGATTTCATAAAAACTGTCTGCGAGTGAAAATCGGGGCTACAATCGTGCAGTGTGAACTCGGCATTAAGGTGCACTCTTAAAGGCACAGTAATATCAGTACCTTACTCAAGTAATTTGTTGCTTCCTTGAACATAAAAATCTAAACAATGTGTAAATGCTCATCGTATCAACCCCGGGACAGAAAAAAAAAAAACTCGGAAGATGATGACATTCTATAATTAGAAGTTATTGTCTGTTATCTGGGTATGTTGCACAAGTGCCCACTATGGTGGAACGCTTGGAATGGGCTGAACCGGAACGTCCTAAACTCTTGATCACTTAGAATCTGCTATAGAGTTGGTTTATTGTTTACATTTTTCCCCTTACGAATTTGTTTGGTGCAGGATTCTATATGTATATAGGTATGTTTGGGCTGTTATAAATGTTTTTAAAAAATAATTTATATATTATAGAGTTGTTTGGGGTGGGGATAAATTGAACGCGATCTGTGATGACGTCATAATCGTATTGCATTGTGGTCTGTGGAGTGGCCTGAAGTGTGCATATGATGCAGACTCGCTCCCTCTGTCAAAATCGAGGGGTCGAGGGTCTGTCCATATAAACTTCCCTGGTTCACTTCACGAAGTGGAACGCACTTCAAAATGGCAGCGGGGATACCCCCGAGGGGAAGTGCTTAGGAAAGTTCGTTAGCGCGTGTTTAAAAGTGGAGTGGAACTATTGTATAAATAGCCATGCCCGGACCTCCGGATGGCATGTGTGGGTAGTAGCTGCGTCACGCCCCACGCTCCCACAGTTTTAATTATAAAGTTTCTTTTTTGGCCAATCAACTACTTACTAAACCAGTATATTAGTCTGTCTACTACTTTGAAACGTTCTGGGTGATAATGGCTTTGAAATCTAAACACAACACTAGGAAAGATGAAGTTAAGAAAGACGAAGCACAGGCTAGCGGGAGCTTAGCAGATATTGTCATTTTGACAACTCTACTGGAAGAACACAGAGCGGCATTGTCTTCCGAATTTAAATCGGCGTTTTCCACCTTGGAAGCGAAGCTGGACACACTATACACAACTGTGAACGATCATGAACAGCGACTTCTCTCACTTGAAGCAAATGCAGACGCGAGCGGCGTGAGTTTCGGAACACTGGAGTCGAAATACGCAACTTTAGCTGACGAGCACACTAAACTCAAAGCCAAAGTTATGGATCTAGAAGGTAGGAGCTGGAGAAACAATATACGAATCTTCAGCCTACCTGAGACGATTGAAGGCCCTCATCCGTCCACTTTCTTTTCGGAGCTCTTAGTGGAAGTTTTCGGCGCGAGCCTCTTTGCCTCTCCTCCCGAGTTGGATCGTGCTCATCGCGCCCTCACAGCGAAACTGAAGCCGGGGGAGAGACCTAGATCTGTGATTATTCGCTTTCATAAGTTCCAAACAAAGGAGTTGGTTATTCGCGAAGCCCGCAAGCTAAGAGGAAAGCTTCAATATCGTGGTACCCAGATCAATCTCTGAGGTGGTGGAAGCGGTCAAACTTCTACAAAGTGGCAAGTCACCAGGTCCTGACGGATTCACCACTGAGTTCTATAAAGTGTTTTCTACATCATTAGCACCTGCACTACGGAATATGTTATGTATTTGGCTTTTTCCAAGGGCTGCTTACCTCCCACCTTATCATTAGCATCAATTACTTTGATTGCCAAGAAAGACAAAGACCCCCTTTTGTGTCTATAGACCCATTTAACTTTTGAACGTGGATTATAAAATTTTAACTAAGATTTTGTCCTTGCGGTTACAACAAGTGTTACCCCAAATAATTTCGGCTGACCAAACAGGATTTATGATTGGAAGACATTCTTTCTATAATACAAGGAAACTTATCAATATTCTCAATATGCCCAATTCAGATGTGCCAGAAGTGGTTTTGGCTCTTGATGCGGAAAAGGCGTTCGATAGAGTGGAATGGAGATATCTAGTTCGTGTAATGGAAAGTTTTGGTTTTGATGATGGGTTAATTTCCTGGGTAAAACTATTGTACGTCTCTCCGCAGGCATCCGTGTTAACTAATGGTGTGTTTTCATCTCCATTTTTGCTTCAGAGGGGCACTAGGCAGGGCTGCCCTTTGTCGCCTTTACTTTTTGCCATTGCCATTGAGCCCTTAGCTATCTGGCTTCATGAGGATGTAAATTTGAAAGGTATCAAAAGGGTAGATAGAGAGTATAAATTATCCTTATATGCTGATGATCTTTTACTTTTTATTTCTGACCCAGTGGTTTCTGTCCCTATTATTTTGAACATTCTAAATCATTTCTGTAAAACTTCAGGGTATAAAATTAACTTTCATAAGAGTGAGTTGTTCTGTAAATTCTTTGGCAAATAACCTTACACATTCACTTTTCCCTTTTAGATGGGCAGCCGATGGATTTAAGTATTTGGGTATTTTTGTGACCAAATCTTTAACTGGAATGTATGTCTCTAATTTTGTCCCCCTACTTAAAAATTGTGAATCTGACATGGAACGCTGGGCTAACCTCCCTTTTTCTCTTGCTGGGCGTATAAGCCTAATCAAGATAACTGTTCTTCCCAAGTTTTTGTACTTATTTCAACATGTTCCAATTACCTTAAGAAAACGTTTTTTATGGATTTGGACAAACGTATCACTTCTTTTTTATGGTGAAATAGGCCAGCTCGAATTAAGAAAACAACTTTGCAGCTCCCTAAAAATAAAGGTGGTTTCGCACTCCCAACTTTTTTACACTATTATTGGGCTTGCAATATCCAAAAAAAATTATATTGGAGGAACAATATAAATTCTGAACTCCCTTGTTGGGCTTACCTAGAACAGTCCTCAGCGCGCCTCTCTCTAAACTCTGTTAAATCCTCTCAATTACCTTTACCTGCCAATTTTAGTTCAAATTTAGTAGTATCTCACTCAGTTAAGATATGAACTCAATTTAGGAAGCACACTGGTTTGCATAGGTCTTCTATCCTTTCTCCAATTTTTAAAAACCACTGTTTTGCACCATCCATTATGGATGAGGCGTTTCGAATATGGTTCAATAAGGGCATAAAGACCATTGATGATCTCTATGAGAGCGGTATTTTCTCATCCTTTAATTGTCACGAATCCGGTCTATGAACTTCCGTTCACTCACCACCAGAGGTCACCCGCTCAATACATTGACTCTCACACTACACAGACTGTTACACATCACCCTGGACTACATTTCCCATGCTCCATTGCACTAATTACAATCTCACCTGAAACCAATCACACACAGCTGCTACCAATAACACACAATATATAAATCAGTCTCACACCACCATTCAACGGCGAGTATTGTTTAGCGCATATTTCTCACCTAGCGATAGCTGCTCTACGGAGCCATTTCTGGTCTTCATAGTTTAGTCTGAGTCTTGCCCTGCCTGTTTTCTTGTGTTCTGATTCCTGCCTGTGTTTCTCGGATTGCCCTTTCGTCTTGCTGTTCGGACTCTGTTTGCGCCTGCCTGGACTATTGCTCGTGTTATTGGATTGCCCCTCTTGTCAAGCCCTTTGGATAACGTTTGCTGTCGACTGACTCACGCCCGTTTTGAATTACTCTTTGTCTTTCCCTCATATATCTGTTTGCCATTGTCTGAACCTTGCCTATTTTATGACCACGCCTTTAAATAAAAGCTTTGCAGATGGATACGCACATCTCTCGTCTCGTCGGCTCCGTTACATTAATAACCTTTCTAAGAGATTCGATCTACCTAATTCCCATTTATTTTGTTTCTTTCAAGTCAGGCACTTTGTGCAAAAACTATTCCCTCATTTTCCAAATCGTCCCCCTGAATCTCCATTGGATGACTTTTTAAAGCTTGAACCACACTCAAAACATTGTATTTCTGTCATTTATAATCTGATTCACAATATTAATTCAGGCTCTGCAAATCAGGCCAGAGGTGCTTGGGAAGAGAGTTTGGGATTATCTGATGGACTCTGGGAGCGTATTCTTGAGCTCATTCACACCTCATCTATATGCGCAAGGCATGGGCTTATACAATGTAAGATTCGGCATATGGTTTACTATACTAATGCTAGACTTGCCAAAATATACCCCTCTATCAGCGACGCATGTAATAGGTGCAAGCAATCACCAGCAGACCTCATTCACATGTTGTGGGAATGCCCTAAATTATTTGATTATTGGACTAAAATATTTAAAACTTTGAAAGATGCGTTCGACATGGATATCGATACAAATCCACTTTTGGCCATTTTTGGGTTGGCAGTAGATGTTAACCTTTCAGTAACGGTCCAAAAGGCTTTAGCCTTTACTACTTTACTAGCAAGACGTCTCAGCCTTTTGAAGTGGACGCACGTCTCACCCCCTTCCTTTGATACACGGCTAAAAGAAGTGTTTACTTGCATTAAATTGGAAAAAATTTGATTCACTCACTGGTTCGTTAAAGACCTTTGACAAGGTGTGGCGCCCCTTTTTAGATTATCTGCTGACTAACTGTCTTGATACTTAAGCTGTGCATTAATATATAAACATACAATTTTTATTTGTTTTTTAAACATAAAGCATTACATTTTTATATTATTATTATTAAAATGTATTTATTTATTTATTTATTTTTAACCCCCAGATTTTTTTTTTCTTTTCCTTTTTTTTTCCTCTGGAAAAGGGAGGGAAGTATTTAGTGGGGTAGTGTTAATAAATAACAATTTGGTCCCTCGATATCTCTTTGCCACCGTGAAATCTTCTCAGTCTCTCCAAGTGTAAATAAATACGGCCGGGAAGTAAGAAAACACACATTCAAATGTATTCTCAAATACTTCAATTTATTCACAGAAATACAGATCTTATATAGGCATGTCGAGGGGAGTTTTCACCCTCTTAACCAATGAGGATAGGGGGACATACCCATACAGGATGTTTTTCCCAAGAACATGTGTTTTGTATAAAATTGCCACATATACAGAAAAACATATCCCTATAAGGAATAGACTTCCTGGCGACGGAGGCTGAACCCCCCTTATAAATCAGCACAAACTCCTTTACCTTGAATATTGAGTAAGAGACATTCAAACACCATACAAGAGAGAGAGAGAACAGATAGAGGAGGGGTGATTCAGAGAAGGAGAGAGAAAGAGTGAGAAAGGAGGGGTAAGGCATTCTCAAAACAGAGAGTGTTTTCTAACAGGTAGTATTAGTAATAACATAGAAGAATAATTGTATAAAATGAATGTTGTAATTTGTTGAGTTGATATTCCATGCAGAAAATCTAATAATAAAGACATTTGAAATAAATAGCCATGTCCTTCTCTAAATACTTTGCAAAGTATTGCCAGTCATTTTCACTTCCTTACTGAGCGGTCTTTTGTTTTTTCTTCTCCATTGCCTGTTTCACTACCTTCCTTTTATGACCATTGTGCCTGCCTTGTTGACTAAGTTTCTACTTTGTGACATGGATTTGTTTGCTGGATTTAAACTTCCTGCATTTGGATTCTACTTTCGCCTCCATGTAGAATTCCTCACAGATAAAGTGTGAATGGTTTTCATTGTGATTATACAGTATAAATATAATTATTCCTTTAATCCTAATAAACCTATAGACATGTGAGGGAAAAAATAACTCTGCATGTCACACTGTTCACACTTTGCCTTCCGCTTTGTTTTAACTCGTGTTAGGGAAAAAAATAGTAGAGCTGCTATACTACACAGACCAATACAGGAACAACATTCAGCATTACAAGAAGGTGCAATTTGTCTGTGGCTAAATAAAAATCAATCAATTAGTTATTAAAACAGGCCTTTTAACTAAAAATAATAATGTATAAACTATTTCATAAAAACTTTGTCAAGTCATGTATGAGGTTCCATTTCAGCTGGATGTTGCCAGTAGACAGCAGGGCAACTCACTAGGTTCTGAAACACAAATAGTAGCATTAGTAGTACTTTTTACATGACTAAGAGAGCTGGGATTGGAGTGGCATGTCATTCTCCAAACCTAAACAAATGCAAAATAGACTATAACAACATCAGTTCAAACAGTGCTTGTTCACGTTACCAAAAGCAACTACTATTGTTCTCAACCAATGTGTTTGTTATAGAAAGAGTGCAATTTTGGTAAAGGAGTATATGAAAAAAAAATAACTTCTCATAATAAACTGCAATAAATGAGTACAAGAAAAAATTTATTTTAGCAATACTCAACAAAAGTACCCTAAGAAGATATCACATGTTCTTGGCCACAGTGGTGCATTTAAAAAGAAAAAGTTCAAAAGCAGAAGTTCAGAGCAGTGCGGACTACATGAAGCAGTAACATCGAATAATTTCACATTTAACTCCAGCAGACTGAATATGTCTTATTATGGCAATATGAACATTCCTGGGACACATGGGATGGGTGAAGATGAAGAGGAGATGAATATCTATGCTAATGCAGATGCTCATGATGCCAGGACAGAAAAGGAGAACTTCGACACCAAGAGACACCAAACACCTCGACACACAGGTACTGAGACTCATTTCATTATAACAACTAACACACACATCTTAGTCATTTTAGTGTTAAGAAATATTTATCTTCATATCGGTCATCTTCAGGAAGCTTCAGAGCAGCTGCAGTGTGTTTGGTGCTGCTGTGTGTTCTTTTGCTGGCTGCAGTCACAGTGCTGTGTGTCCACATCTATACAAAGAACACAAACTACACAGAAGAGAGAGACCGGCTACTAACCAGGAATACCAACCTCACAGAAGAGAGAGACCAGCTCCTAACCACAATCAAAGCTCTTAAAGACCAAATGACCAAAAAAAATGACAATCTAATGAAACAAAGTCAACAGTTAAATCAAGAGAACAATGACCTGCGGAAACGTCTTGGTGAAATGGGTAATCATGACCACATCTATACAAACATTCAACATTAACAACATGTTGTATACTGTACAATCTTGGGTACAAACTGTTATAAACAAGTTGTGTAGTGTGGAAGAGAATGAAGAGTTAATAGTTGAACTATTTTTGTTTACAGATCAATCCTGTCTTTACTATTTTTTCTTCTGAGAAGAAGAGCTGGACTGAGAGCAGAAAATACTGTAGAGAGAAAGGAGCAGATCTGATCATCATAAACAACAGAGAGGAACAAGTGAGTGAAAGATATTGTGTGTGTTTGCTTCAGATGGATGTGCTGTATATGTAAAGTCAGCTGAATTTTGTCCTTATCAGAATTTCATCTTTTCAGGAATTTGTTAGGAAATGGTCTGATAATAATAGAGTCTGGATTGGTCTAACTGACAGTGATGAAGAGGGCAGATGGAAATGGGTTGATGGCAGCACACTGACCCCTGGGTGAGAAATCAATGGATTGAACTGATCATTGTGTAATAAATGATTTTCACAGTCAGTGTCAGAAAGCAGAACTGAACATCTAATGCTGATCTGCTGATGCAGGTTCTGGATGTTTGGTGAGCCCAGTGGACATAGAAGAGAGAACTGTGCTCTAACAGTTGTAGGAGAATGGGCTGATCATCCATGTACAGAGGAATATAATTGGATTTGTGAGAAGAGAAAAATGTAAGCCACTGAACAGGGGCATTGCTAGTGACAGAGTGCATGGGGCCTATAAACCACCCCCCATTTGCTTAGTATGGCAGTGTTTATATGACTATTTGAAATATACATATGAAAGGGAGTTCAAATGTCAGATACTGTACAATCCAGTTTTGAGCTGTTTTCTTGTTCTATTACCTGCAGCCATACTTTGTTTTGTTTGTCATGGTCACCAACATGAAAAAAATGCAAATGCTTCAAAGTGATATTAACCACAACACAATAATATTGTATTAGCTAGTCATCATGTTTGCTTTTGTGAAACCTTTACTCAACCTGCATTACAGTTCTTGAAAAACCTGGATATATGAGGAAGCCTGATTTTATAGTGTGTAATAAGTGTATTTCTAGACCTGGAAAAGTCATATAAATTAATAAATTATTAAAATACCATGAGCATTTATATAATAGATATAGATTTTTCTAGTTATGCCAAGCTCTAAAATATTTATTGAGTAGAAATTATGGGTAAAATTATTTAAGTACTGCTTATCTGGTAATAACGAATTACAAAAAAGTCTGATTCATTGGATAAAACCAAAAATAATTTAGTAAATGATAATTTAGTTTCAATTTTATTCTTGCTCTGCTTAAACTGACTTCAATTTCATATCATTCTAAAATTTAGACTGACATATGTAGCGTCTGGACCAATCAAACACACAATATATATTTTGTTTTTATATTTAACAAATACTCTGTAACCTCAGTTAACAAGCCATACGAGGACCCATGAACCCTTCCCCCCGGAATGCGTAACACCCCAGGAAGTCGAATTACACATATTTATCAATGTATTTCTGTTTCTAATTTGGATATTTGATTATTCCAGTATTCTCTTACTCTTCAGTTATTTGTTCATCAGGGATCCAATTTTGTATAGTCTCATGCCGGCTGGTCAGGATCTCAAGGTCACAAAATCGCCAGTCTGATTATCATTAGAGGTTGCAGTGTACAAATAAGTTTTTGGTATAGATCAAGCTACATAATCTAATTAAGTGTTTGTATATCATCTCACTTATTCTTATTCTAATTCTAAGGCAGTTGTGGCCTAATTGATTAGAGCGTCAGACATGTAACCCGAAGAATCAGATTACAGAGACACGCAGAGCAGCCAAACTAAACAAATCAACATTCAGTGTTATAATGCCTGACTATAAAAGACTAGAGATATCTGAGGTTATTTATGAGAGTGTGAGCAGGGCTGAGCTTCAGGACATGGACAGAGAGACAGTGGAGATGATGCTGGATTTGACAGGTAATCACTTTCACTTCTATGATAAAATGAATAAATAGGTAAAAATATCACAGTTTGCACATGTTCGGTCCTTTCACATGTCTGTGGTGTTCAGGAAGTTATTGTGTGAGGAACAGAAACTACAGAGCACCTGCAGTGTGTTTGGTGCTGCTGTGTGTTCACATCCATACAGAGAACACAAACTACACAACTGAACTGTGGAAATGTCTTCATGAAATGGGTCATCATGAACGATACAATTATACTGACTTTTAGCATTAAAAACAAAATATATACAGTAATCATATGATAGGAATAAAGTGATAATAGTTGAACTGGTTGTGTTTAGATAAATGGATTTACTATCAATCTAATCTTTACTATGTTTCTTCTGAGTGTAAGAGCTGGACTGAGAGCAGACAAAAGACTGTTTGAAGAGAGGATTGTATCTGATCATCATAAACAACAAAGAAGAACAAGTGAGTGAAAGAGAAAAGAGAAAGATCGTAAATGTACATATACTTGCTATATATAGTTCTTAATATGTTCTCACAAACCATTCAAGAAGATGCTTGGCACTAGTGGAAAAGTTTCATAAATGTAGAACTACTACTAGAACTGAGAAAAATGGCATGAGAATTGCCTTATTGAATTTTGTCCATTTCTCAGTATGCATTCTGATGCAATCTTGCATCCATGTGGACATGTTCTGCATCATCATCAACCGCCAAAGTTCAATTTCAATTCTCAAGAATGCAAGTACAAGATGCATAAAATTACATAAAAAGATGCATTCTTTATTCTGAGGATGCATTCAATACAGACTTCACAATCATAGCAGGCAGACAATGTACAAAGTAAATGTTTTAATAGGTTTTGACATTTGATGTTACATTTATTGTGCATTTAGTGGAGCTTTCCTATTATTTGAAATTTGAGTCATTTGAGCAACAAGATCACGGGACATATTTCAGAATGATTCTATGTCCTCATCCTTTCAAGTTTGCTCCAGTATATGTTTAGCCAGTTTACCCAAACCTGAGAGCTCAACATTGACAAAAAATTGCTTACTGTGCTCCTTGCATGGAAGAAAGCCTAAAGTGGTAAAGGTGTCTGTACTGGTTAGGGTGTAGTTGTTATTAAATTAAAGATTAAACAGCACTGAACATCTAATGCTGATCTGTTGATGCAGGTTCTGGAATCATGGAGAGCCCAATGGATATGAAAAAGAGAACTGTGTTTACACTCATTTTTCAGGGTGGGTTGATCATTCATGTACTACAGGTTATCAATGGATCTGTGAGAAGAGTTTTTTAAATGACTCATTGAACCATATATTTGTTAATGCAGTTCGTTATGGACATACATCAAGTTCAAAGGGATAGTTTACCCAAAAATGAAAAATCTAATCATTATTCACTCAACCTGATGTTGTTTTAATTCTGTACTCCCTTCTTTCTTTTTCACTGAGAAATTTAAAAAATGGCCCTGCTCGTGCTTGATCATAATAGCAATGAATGTTGACCATCTATTCAAGCTTTGAAAAAAGGATTCAAACGTATTATAAATGATTGATCAAATTAAATATTGTGTTCTGTAACTAAGCATATGATAATTGCTCAGTTTAGAATTTGTCCTATATGCCAATGTTTTTATGACTGTATACAGTAATATATGAAATATACAAAGTTCAAATATTACATTCAAGCTGGAGTTGGTGTGTTTTCCCTTAGTTGCTCTACTATGCTATGCTTTGATTTGTGTTTGATGAAGAGAGAACAGTTTCAAATCAAGATCATCTCTAACATGACGAAGACACCAGATTATGTAACAGACATTGTGTTTTCAAAAAGATCTTTACAATAAAGATCTTTCAACATCTTTGCTGCAGAACTTTTATTCAACTCACATTACACTAGAGTTTCAATGTGGACGTCACTGTTAACTAAACTTCACAGAGGTGGAGGTTAGAGAAATCGTGGAAAAAGTTTTACATGAGCTAAACCTTGAAGAAGGATAAAAATTGACTTGTCAAACAGCGCTAGGAGGAGTGAAGTATCTGCGCGGGTCTTAATGTCAGTAATTTTCTCTCTATTCTCAAGGCCACGATTTTCGTCCTTGAAGGTGAAAACTTGAAGATATTCAATAATTCACATCACACTGTTTTCCAGCAGCGCCAAACATTCAGGAAAACCTTGAAGAAGGATAAAAATTGACTTGTCAAACAGCGCTAGGAGGAGTGAAGTATCTGCGCGGGTCTTAATGTCAGTAATTTTCTCTCTATTCTCAAGGCCACGATTTTCGTCCTTGAAAAACTTGAAGATATTCAATAATTCACATCACACTGTTTTCCAGCAGCGCCAAACATTCAGGTTAGTTGAGGTTTGAATGATGATAAGTATTTAACAGGGATCAACACAACACACACATTAACAAGTCCTGCTGTTGTGTTGCATCCACGTTTTAGTTTTTAACAACTCAGGGTGTGATGACATGCTGCATTCATGTTCTCCTGGGATATTGCTTCTCTTTTTTTTTGTCAGAGTAAAATGGACTCAATTCTTATTTACACATCCCAGCCAAGACAGGAAGCTTTTCAGCTGTAATGGAACATAAAGTGCTAAGGAGCCATTCACACAGCACTTGTTTTTATTTTTAAAAATGTGAGATGATCACAGATGTCCATTTACTGCATGAATTACAGTGGAATTAAAAACAAATGAGATGTACTTTAGGGGTTTTCACACTTGAACTAACCCTGCATAATTGTAAATTGAATCCTGTTATCTTGCTGCAAGCGTCACACTGCTCATTATTTACCCGGGGTTAAAAATGTATCAATTAGTATTCATAAATGATGTTTTAGACTGTAACCCTGGGATAACCTTCTTATTTGAACATTTGTGCGATGTCAGTGTTAGTGATTGGACAAAAGCACATGTATTAGCCCAAACTCAATTCCCGGAGCCCTGAAGAGTCTAGATGCAACCCTAAACACACCTGATCCAACTAATCATGTCCTTCAGGCTTATTTGAAAACTACATGGTATGTGTGTTGGAGCAGGGTTGGAACTAAACTCTGCAGGGCTCCGGCCCTCCAGGAATTGAGTTTGACACCCCTTTATTAGCCTATATTTTGCCAACAGTTTTTCCTGATTTTACTTTTCAGACTGTAAAGGTAAGAATGAAACGCTCTCTTTATCACTTGAGTTGACACATTTTCCCCTTAAATGCTGAAGCAACTATTTATACAGCAAGTAGTGCGTCTGTAATCCAAAGAAAGTCACATAATCATCTAGCCAAAGCATCTAGTCGTTTCACACTGTACGCGTTTGGCACCGTATTGCGTAATGCAGGGATAACACTTAAGCGGTGCTTACGCTTCTCTGGAGCTGGGTTTCATATTCCTGAATAAACAGCGGTGCTAACCCCTCTTCTAAATTACGTGTGAAACATTCCTATACCCAGGGCTAAAAACGGAATTTAGAGAGACCTATTAAAGGTCCTATGAAAAGTCCTATTAAATGTGTAACTGTAAGAATGATTAATTTGGATTTAGTGGGGTTATTATTATGATGATTCATAAAATGTCATTGTTATAGCGTTTTAAAAAAAGTTTTTTTGTGTTAATGTATATGATAAATATATTAAATCGGGAAAATGAGGAAACCTGCCGATGAGGTATCATTCTCTTATTTGAAAGTGCAATAATTCTGATTAAATGTAAAACGAAAGTTCTCAAATGAGAACAGTTATGAATAATAATAATAATAATTGTGATTATCAGTTTAACCATTATCATGCAGCACTACTCACAGGTAATTTATGCTATCATAAAAAAGGTAAAAAAGATTACATATTTTTACATAAATTCAAACACTGCCAAAAGTGTCAAGTATCTTCATAATTAAAAATACATGTGTTTTTTGTAGTGTACAGCATACAATAAGTAGTTTATTTGGATGCATTTTTTTTCTATTTAAAATAATAATATTATTATAAATAATAATAAGTGTAATTAATGTAAAAAAATTACTACTACTAATAAGAATACTATTTTTACAATTATATTTTATTATGTAACATTACAGTATTTTCTGTAAAATTACTTTTATATTTTGTAGAAATAAAGCAATATGGCGCATAAACACACCCGTCAAGCTGTTTAGAGAGATTGTTTTTTTCTGATGGGGTTTGGAGAGAGTACCATTAGCTGAATGGACTTCAGTGTCACATCAACAGCCGAAAACCTCAGGCAGAATAGCAAGCTGGAATGCTAGAAGGTTCCCATGGAAACTGTGGAGCATGGAATATTTCTCGGGAAGTCTCGGAACATTTCATATTTCGGTACTCTCTCCTGGCAGATGAGAAGACCTTTGATCATCTATAATGGTCTGATGCGGCGTGTGCTCTAGAATATAGTCAAGAACTTATAAAATACATTTGTGTTACTGCTGCTAAATAAGCCATTTGTACACACTGCAACACAGCAAGTATGTTTTCAACACAAAAGTTCCCAAATCGCCAAAAATGTGTGCATCACTTCACACAGATAGTGAAAAGCATTTAGGGATACAGTGAATCGTTTATGCTAGCAAAATTTCAAAGATGAACTCCTGGGTGGGAAACAACCTAAATCCCTGAAGCAATACCTAGTGCAAACTGATCCTGACTGAGACAGAATGACATGTAGGTGTTGAAACATGCATCTGTGTTGACCAATGAGCAGTTCCAGTGCCAGCTGTGATTAAGGACACAATATGTACATTGAGGACGCATACAGCCTCGGGACCAGGATGTTGGATTGCTCAGGTCAGAGAGTCCCATTCCGCATTGCTTTGCACTGGAGTCGACAAGCTGACTATTAAGTTTAGTGGTTGTCAAGCCCAAGAATTCAACCTTGAAATGTCAGCAAGCACAATGGTAGATTTTCCCGCAAGCAAAATTACACGATTAAATATGTATTCTTAGCTCTGTATAAATCAATACTAGGTTTTAAATAATGTGTGTGCCTCAGCATATCTTAAAAAATAAGATCATCCAAGTAAATGAATCAATGAGCGAATGAGTGATGAAGAGATTTCTACAGTTTTGTCATCTTGCTTTTCATTTTAATTTAATCCCAGCCCAGATTCAATGAGCATTTGTTTATCACCAAAGCCCCTTTTGGCAAGGATTTTATTTGTCCAAAAGTGTTTGTCAAAGATCCAAAAAATGTTTCCTCTGTCAGGAGAGAGATTTGATTCATTTTTCCATGCAACCGTGAGCCAGCCCGTCATCCTCATATCCTCCGGTTAAACCGTGGATTGTGAAGGGCTTATGCAATTCAGTCTGCTTTGAAGCACTAACACTGAGATGAGCTGCTACATATTACAGCGGGAACAGATAGTGATGACAAGCACATGCACAACTCAGACAAATAAGCATGTAATGATGCACATAATGCAAACTCACCCATTTAGTCTGTCATGTTTATAGACATAAGAAAAAAAGACTTAAAGGGAACATATGATGCGATTTCAATTTTTCCTTTCTCTTTGAAGTGTTACAAGCTCTTGGTGCATAAAGAAGATCTGTAAAGTTGCAAAGACTAAAAAATTTGTTTTCTTTATAAAATTTAAGAGTCAACCACGCCTACCTAAAACGGCTCGTTCTAACACGCCCCCACATGTCTACGTCCTGATGTGGGAAGATTTGCATAATGCCGCCCAAATGTTCACGCAAAGAAAGAAGGCGTGATCCGTGCTGGTCGCTGAGGAAATACATCAACTTCGCACTGTGGATTGCCGGATTGGTTTTTACCGTGGACGAAGAGGAGTCCAGCCCGGGGTCGTCACATGTGGTTGCCGCAAACCCGCCAGCCACGCCGTTCTCAAGCTCGCCGGCCTCTGCTCACTCTAGCCCTTCATGTGAAACTACTTTGTTTGGCCTTCCAAAAGAGGACATGACTAGAAATCAGTGGTTAACTTGTATTTACAACACTGTTCCAGAACAGTTCAACCCAAATATTCAGATGTGTGCAGCACATTTTATGGAGGACTGTTTCCTGATCCTGGAAGAGTAGACAATACTAAACATGGTAGGATTACATACAGGTAAAATGACAGGAATGAGTGTTTCCATCATAAGCCAGCATAAAACAGTATAAAATCTCAAAGACAACATACACGATGACCTGAAAGATATGTGTGTTCATTCAAAGAAAGGTTTTCCTATGGATTAATTAGAGAAAAGTCCATTTCTACTGTGCATTGTGTCTCTTCCTATAAAAAGGTAGTGATTTTCCCTACTCACATTCCTGTGGGTCATAAAACCAGCGATATCAGCATTAGTTGCCATGGAGACCAGGGGGGCCTGGTGTCATTGCAGACATCCTGGCACCCAGTTTATTGGGTGAGGGGACTGTGACGATTTGTTAATCTAATGAATAACTGATTTGTTAAATCAAATGAAAAATTGTGTGTTTGATTGGTCCAGACGGTACATGCTTGTTGTTTGTCATTTCTCCGATCACAAATGCAGACATGGTTTTATGTTTACGCGAAGCAATGCAACGCAACAGACAGTAAAAAAAGACAGTACAAGTCATTATAATCCGCAATTATGTCCCCACTGGATGCAACAAATGCCTCGTTTATAATGGGTTTTAATGTTTTTGTCTTGTCGCACCGGCCGGGACAGGGCATCACAGTTTGGTAAGGGGCGTAACATTTCCGTCACACGCTTGAGGTATTCGGCCAATCACAACGCACTAGATAGCTGGCCAATCAGAGCACACCTCGCTTTTCAGACCGATGAGCTTTGTAAAGATCGACGCATTTCATAAAGGCGGGGCATAGAGGAGAGACAATAATGTACAGTATGTGGAAAATAATGTGTTTTTTTTACCTTAAACCGCATAAACACATTTCATTACACCAAATACACAAAATAATGTTCTTTTTAGCAACATCATATGACCCCTTTAATGCTACAGCATGCAATGACACTGTAGAGCAGAGCTGTTCAAATTGGGGTTCCTTGACCTCTGAGGGCCAAAAGGGGGTGCTAGTGGGTTCACAATTATTATTATTATTATTACTTAATTTTTTTTTACAAAATGTTTTTGAGATATCAAAAGTAGCATATTAACTAAATTGTAATTTTAACATATTAATTAACATATTAATATAAATTAAGTTATTAATAACTTAATTTATATGTTAAAAACATAATCATAATAGAATTTATAGTTATTTATTATTGCAGAAATATTATCAAATTCATTTTATGTATAATGTAACGGGGCGACTGATACGAGAGACGTGCGGATCCATATGCAAGGCTTTTATTTACAGACGTGGTCATAAAACAGGCATGGGTTCAACAATTGCAAACAGGTATATCATGGGCAAGACACAAGAGTAATCCAGAAACAGGCGAGGGTCAATCGACGGCGAACGTAATCCAACAGGGCAATGCAAACGGGTAATCCAACAGACAAACAATAATCCATGCGAGGTGCAAACAGAGTCCAAACGACAAGACGAGAGAGAATTCCAAGACGGGCAGAAGATCAGTAAACAGGCAGGGCAACACAAAGTGACTAGACTTAGACTGGAAACTAGAATTGAAAACTAGGACTGGGAACTGGCTCCGTAGAGTAGCTATCACTAGGTGAACGATAAGCGCTAAACAATACTCTGCAGTGAGAGAGAGGAAGTCCATGGCTTATGTAGGGTGTGTGTAATCAGTGCAATGGATGCTGGGATATGTAGTCCGGGATGACATGCAACAGTTTGTGTAGAGTGTGAGAGTCAATGTAACGGAAGGGTGACCTCTGGTGGCAATCGAATGGAAGTCCATGGACAGGATTCGTGACATATAATTTATTATTATTATTATTATTATTGTGATATTAGTTTATACATTTTATACATTTAAATGTTAAAAACATTAGCATGTTTATAGAATTTTGAAAAATAACAGCTTCATAATAAAAAATAATAAATATATAAATTGATTATAATTATTAGATATTATATATAATTATATATAATAGATATTATCAAACTCAAAGTATATGTGAATAAAATTATATACACACTACATTTCAAAACTTTTGGAGCAACAATTTTTTGCTCACCAAGCCTGTGTTTATGTGTTGAAAAATACAGTAAAACATTAATATTGTGAAATATTTTTACAGTTTAAAAGAACTGTTTTCTATTTGAATATGTTTTAAAATACAATTTATTCTTCTGTCGGCAAAGCTGAATTTTCAACATCATTACTTCAATCTCACATGATTCTTCAGAAATCATTATAATATTTCTTCTATTATTATTATTATTGTTGTTGTTATTATTATTATTATTATATAGTTATTATCATGAAGTTGTGATAATATTATCAAATTCAAATTATTTATATATAAAAACAATTATAATAATAATAAACTTGAAATGGGTTTTTATTCATGAAAATCTATGCTGTATTTCAGAGCAGTAGGGAATTGTCCACGAATGGAGCAGGGCCAAAGAGTTCAGTGTGGACCCAGAGAGAGAGTGCTGCAGGCTCATCAGATGGAATCGGCCTAAACTAGAAGGGCAGTGTTTTCACGAAGTCATTGGAATCACAGCTTCCTCCCAAAATAGTCTGATGCATCCGAGCACTTGACTCTGAGGCCTATAAAAACAGACAGCCGAAAACAGGAAAGAGAGAGGATATGATAGTGCACGGGACGGTCCGAGGAGTCACATGCCGAGAAACATCATCTTCTCCCACTCGTTCTGTCTTTAGCCTTTTTCATTTTCCCCCTCAGATGTCTCCTGCCGTCAACCTCCCTCTTTTCAATAATTCCACACAGTAACAACCACAATTTCCAAACTGTTTTGACAGACTGAAAGTCTGTTCGCTATAATAGTTCTTTCCTTTTATGTTTTTTTTGGGGGATTATTCACAAATCCTCTTTTGAATGCACAAAATCAGCAGATTTCTGACTTTATCTCTCATGACACTCACAATTTTCTTCCCCCGCCCCGTCTTTGTAACGGAAGAGGTCTGACGCAACAGGTTAGTATTTATGAAACAGGTTTATTTGGTCACAGAGAGTACTGGTGTAGGGTCCAGAGGATGTGATGGTGAGTGATTAGTTCGAAGGATATGAAGAGTGGGGTAATCGGAGTCTTTGGCTTTACAGGAGCTGGAATGCAGGCAGGAAGAGCACACATCTCAGCGATCCGGGAACTAGGAGGAACAGGAGACGAGGAGACACTAGGAGGAACACAGGAGGTAAGTAATGCAGGAAGTATTCGAATAGAAGTAGTAGCAAAGTCACTGAGTCCTCTACGTGTATACGAGACCGGACAATGAGGGTGTCTGAGGTGTGTGCTTTTATGCAGGCTGGTTAATGAGGTGCTTGATTAGTGACAGGTGCTGGTGCTCAGAACTCAGGTGAGAGGGATCGTTGTGATTGGGTGGTGGTGGAGCCTGGCCGATCTGTTACAGTACCCACCCCCCCCCTCCAAGGCCCGCTCCTGAGGGCCGAAAACCCTGACGTTGTGGTGGTCTACCTCTGCCCCGAGGTGCCGGCTGATCAGGATGGGCAGCATGGAACTCAGACATTATGTCGGGGTCCAATATATCGGTCCTAGGTACCCATGAGCATTCCTTGGGTCCATATCCTTCCTAGTCCACGAGGTATTCCAGCTGATCACCACGGCGCCGGGACTGCAGAATTTCCTTCACCTTGTAGACTGACCCTTCATCCAGGATCAAGGGAAGAGGGAGTTCCTCCATCTGGCCAGGCTCTGTGGGGAGACAGAGACAGGTTCATGGTGAGGTTTAAGCAGTGATACGTGGAACGAATTCTGTACTGTGAGGGGAGTTGGGAGTTTGTAGGTGACCGGGTTTACTTGTTCCAGGATGGTAAAAGGGCCAACAAATCTGGGACTGAGCTTTTTACAGGGCAGGCACAGTCTGATGTCCCGAGTTGACAGGCATACCTTCTGACCTGGTTGATAGGTAGGTGTTTCAGTTCTTCGAAGGTCTGCGGCCGTCTTCTGCCTGCGCACTGCCCGTTGGAGATGGTGGTGAGCAGCGTCCCAGACCCTCTCGCTTTCCCGGAACCAGTAGTCCACCGCCGGAACATCAGAAGGCTCCCCGGACCAGGGGAACAGTGGAGGCTGGAACCCGAGCATGCCCTGGAAGGGAGTGAGACCAGTAGAAGGCTGGCGCAGGGAATTCTGGGCGTACTCGGCCAAGCCCAGGAACTGGTTCCAGGAATCCTGGTGGCCATGGCAGAAGGTTCGCAGGAAATCACCCCACTTCCTTAATCTTCCTCTCCGTTTGACCATTCGATTGTGGGTGGTATCCGGACAAGAGGCTTACGGTCACACCTAAGAGTTTGAAGGCATTCCATACTTTGGAGATAAACTGAGGTCCCTGGTTGGAGACGATGTCTTCGGGAATTCCATAATAGCGAAAGACCTGGTTGAAGAGAAGCTCAGCAGTTTCCAGAGCAATGGGAAGACCTCTGAGGGGCAGAAGACGACAGGATTTTGAGAAATGGTCAACAATTACCAGGATGCATGTGTTACCTTCAGAGGGGGGCAGGTCAGTGACAAAGTCTACTCCTAGGTGTGACCAGGGGCGATTTGGCACTGGTAGAGGAAGGAGTTTGGACATGGCACAATCTGGACATCCTTGCATGAACCTTCTCAAGTCACTTGCCATATTGGGCCACCAGAAGCGATCTCATAGCAGCGAGAGGGTGTTGTTGGCCCCTGGATGGCCAGTGCCT
>NW_015505705.1:1239876-1241926 GCF_001515645.1 Sinocyclocheilus grahami
CGGAGCACCTCGTGCATGAAGTCCTGGAATACGGAGGGGGCGTTGGCAAGTCCATAGGGCATGGCCAGATACTCGTAGTGGCCAGTAGGGGTCACAAAGGCAGTCTTCCATTCATCCCCCTCACGTATCCGGATGAGGTTGTAAGCACTGCGGAGGTCCAACTTGGTGAAGATGGTGGCCCCACGGAGTTGTTCAAGGGCATTTGGGACGAGGGGAAGAGGATATCGGAACTTGACGGTGATATTGTTTAACGCTCGGTAGTCTATACAGGGCCTCAAGCCTCGTTCCTTCTTGGCCACAAAGAAGAAGCTTGATGCAGCAGGGGAGTTAGATGGACGGATGTAACCTTGACCCAACGCCTCCTTGAAGTAGTCCTCCATGGCCTTCTGTTCAGGAAGCGACAGTGAATAGATTTTTCCCCGAGGCACTAGCTCACCCGGAATGAGATCTATGGTGCTTTCCCATGGGTGGTAGTGAACGGAAGGCTTGTTTAGGGCAAAACATGTCTCTAAAGGGGGCATAGCAGGCTGGAATGTCTATGGATTGCTTCTCGATGGGACTCTCAATGGAGGTTGAATTCATGGGAAGGGCCTCTGGGAGTTTCTTAGATGGTGATGGAGTCCCGGGGGAAGCAGTCTGGGAAGCAATCCTTGCCCCACTTCAGGACTTCTCCCGTCTTCCAGGACAGAATGGGATTGTGCTTTACCAACCACGGGCACTCTAAGATGATGTCAGCAGTAGACCCCTCCAGAACCAAAAGATGAATGTCCTCAGAGTGAAGTAGGCCCAAACGAAGAGTGATGGGCCCCACGCGATAGCGGACATGTCTACGGCATAGTGGTGTTCCAGTTATCAACTGGACTTGGTAAACTGTTTCAGTGGTGGTAGCTTGTAACTTGAGCTGGCGGCAGAGGTCCCGGGAGATTAAGTTTCCTGCTGACCCGGAGTCGATAAGGGCCGATACTATAATAGAAACATCAGAGGCAGTAAGCATTACACAGGTAGTGAGGGGCTCCATCTTAATGCCATCAGGCTGAATCACACTCACCACAGGACGTGGAGGGGGAAGGGGGCATGACAAGATCATATGCCCTTGAGCTCCACAGTATAAACAGAGACCCCGGGTCAGCCTTCTCTGCCGCTCAGCGGAAGATAACCGTTGCTTCTCCACAATCAAGGGTTCTGGTGCTGGTTCTGGAGGGTAACTGGGCTCTGGTCGGCGGAGGCAGGAGGTTGTGGCGTGGACTGGTATTGCTGCTAGACAGGACTGCATGCGGCTCGAGCATTGGATGGATAGCTGAATGAATTTTTCCAATCCAAATGAATCAACCGAAGCTGGGGCTCCAGCCCCTGTCTGTAGGTAGTCAGCAGCGATCTCTCATTCCATCCACTTGCCGCAGTGAGAGATCTGAACTTAGCGAGTATTCGGCAATTGACATGGTACCCTGTTGTAAATGATAGAGTTGCTCTCCCACAGCGGTATCTCCGTCTGTCCTCCCAAACACCTTGCGAAAATGCACCAGGAAGTTCTGCAGATTTTGAATGACGGGGCTGGCCTGAGCCCAGATCGTTTCCACCCATTGCAATGCAGGTCCTGTTAGCAGGGAGATAATAAAGGCAATTTTTGAGGTGTCAGTGGGATATGAGTGCGGTTGCATTTCAAATGTGAGATTACACTGGAGGAGAAATCCGTTGCACTCCTCCGCCGAACCAGAGTAGGGCGCCGGTCGGGCCATGGGACTAGCGATGATGGTAGGCGAAGAAGTGCTGGTTGGGATGGAGGAGGTGATGGGTGGTGATGGCGGTGGTGCTGATGGATTGCGTAGCACTCATCGTGGTGAGTCTACGAGCTCCTGGAATGGATCGGGGTGACTCATCTGTGCCGTCGGTGTTGGTCCGGTCTTCTGTAACGGAAGAGGTCTGACACAACAGGTTAGTATTTATAAAACAGGTTTATTTGGATCCGGGAACACAGGAGACACTTGGAGACGAGGAGACACTAGGAGGAACACAGGCGGTAAGTAATGCAGGAAGTATTCAAGTATTCAAA
>NW_015505705.1:1242967-1258480 GCF_001515645.1 Sinocyclocheilus grahami
GACTCATCTGTGCCGTCGGTGTTGGTCCGGTCTTCTGTAACGGAAGAGGTCTGACACAACAGGTTAGTATTTATAAAACAGGTTTATTTGGTCACAGAGAGTACTGGTGAAGGGGCCAGAGGATGTGATGGTGAGTGAATAGTTCAAAGGATATGATGAGTGGGGTAATCCGAGTCTTTGGCTTTACATGATCTGGAATGCAGGCAGGAGGAGCACACACCTCAGCGATCCGGGAACTAGGAGGAACAGGAGACACTTGGAGACGAGGAGACACTAGGAGGAACACAGGCGGTAAGTAATGCAGGAAGTATTCAAATGGAAGTAGTAGCAAAGTCATTGAGTCCTCTACATGTATACGAGATCAGACAATGAGGGTGTCTGAGGTGTGTGCTTTTATGCAGGCTGGTTAATGAAGTGCTTGATTAGTGACAGGTGCTGGTGCTCAGAACTCAGGTGAGAGGGATCGTTGTGATTGGCTGGTGGTGGAGCCTGGCCGATCTGTTACAGTCTTTCAGTACAGACCTCAATAGAATTGGCATTTATGAAAAGTATATATGTTCCCAGACAGCATATAATCCAGTGCTATTACAGCTGAACTGTATTGCAACAAATGCCAGAGGTGGCAGAACTAATTTGCAACAACAAACGGATGAGAAAGTCTGCTACTTTTGAAGATGATTGTTTGAAGGAAGCAGTTCTGTTGTCTGTGATCTCAGGAAACCATTTTATTCTGCTCTCTGCAACCATTTGGACTCGAAAAAATGTGTTCTGACAGAAAATCTATCAACATTAGTAATTAGTGGAGTTGCCGTTTTTAAGGTCACATCACTCCACCACCAGATCTGCTTTTGCCCACCTTGCACTTTGTCAGTAAAAAGCCAAAATAGTGTCTGACATGCCCAGTGGGCCGAAACAGTCTTGTCATTTCCATTACCCGATTTCTGTTCCATATGCATCTCCTTAATCTTCTCTCTAAATCTCTTGTTTGGCTCCTAGAAGGGTGTTTTATCAGATCAGATCATATACTGTTGCAGTTATTTGTAATGTCATTACTCTGTAAATCATGTTTTTCCAGTCATTTGATCAATCTGACTCAATCTGGGAAATGTAATGTTCTAAAACATGGATTACAGGAACTGTCATGCAAACGAAGATTAAGGTTAAAGAAAAACAAGTGATATCTAAACTAATTCTGTGTGTAAAAGTTGAGACATTGTTTCAAAACCGTCACAGGCGTCATCAAAAACAGTGAGATAAGTCGAATGAATTTACCACACAGACATTCATCCAGGGGGATCATTTTGCTAATCTGTTTTCTGCGTCATCTCTGAGTAGGCATATGTCCAGTTAAAGGATTTATGCCAAAATTTATCCTAAATTGACCTCCTTTCAGCCAACTCTGTTTAAAAGAACATGGTAGTGACTCAATAATTTCCTCTTCTTTTACACAATTTAAGAAATATATTAAAAAGTATTAATAAAATGTGAACTAATGTGAACTAACATAAGGTGAAGACCCCTGTCATATCCCTCATGGAACAAATTAATTATTGCTAATTTTCAAATCGTGCATTTCTACAGTCCTATTGGTAACTGAAAACTTTTGCGCAATATGGCATCCACACCACTAGGTGTCAGTATAAGTTAAAGACAACAGCCATTTCAGCCAGCTCAAACAGGGGGTCAGCTTGCCCTGCACAATGGCTGAAATTTGGCAGAAATTGTAAGAGTACTATGCTAGTATGCTGTGTATTTAAAATTCAGAAGCCATTTTCTTTTTTTGTCAAACTTGTCTTTGTGGCAGTTGTATTTTTCATTTTAATTTTTATGTGCAGTTTCAAAATTTATATTTGAGGAATGACTGTTTTCCAATAGGAAAATCCTAGAGAAACTGTGACCCAAAATGCTAATTCTCTTCCAGGTTTTAGGATTATGAATTGAACAGCTTAATTTTTTTCAATTGTTTGGTTTCCATGTCTCTCCATTACATTATATTAGAGTAGAATAATAGAAAACATCTACTTTCTCATTAATCTTTTTGCAGAGTATAAATCCACTCTGCTTTGTGGATAGAGCCGCAAAAAGCCATCTACCAAAATTGCATTGGGTAAACTGCTTGAGATCTGACCTGATTTAGCATGAAAACACTCCACCAACCTTGATACAGTTCAAGAAGTGTTCAACAGTTCAGCTGATGCAAGAAAACAATCATCTATAATCAGAGCAGATATCATTTTCAAAACATTTATTCTTAATATTTAGCATGCATGAATGACACTACAAAGACATTCTCAGCTTTGTTTTCTTTGTTTGCATATGCATTAAGGCCACTTCAAAGTCATGTGACAGCACAAGATGTCACTTAAATCAAATCAGTGCTTTTATAATTCAATATCACTGCATGTATCTGTTCTTCATTAACATTCATTTTTAATATGCAGTCATGGCTGCTTTGCAGTATCCTTCAAACTAGCACTGCAAAGATATTAACACGATTTTATGTATATACAGTAACAGTTAGATAACAGACTAACTCTGTTCTTTCTCATTAAAATGCAACTGAACATTATGTAAATTATATTTAGAACTAATTCAATATTTATGGATTACATCTCTTAATCATATTCTTGTTGATTACCACAATATAAATTAATGCTTTGAAAGTCAAATTTGCATTCACAACTGAATAACCATACATTACAGGCATAAAAATAATTTATAATAGCTCTATAATTAATTAAAACCTGATCGAGATTTACTGAGAATTTAGCTACATAAAATTGTTTGAGTATTTTAGGAATAGCTTTTCCAAACATTCAAAACCAACCAGTCTTGTTGCGGTTACTGACAACAACAGAACATAGGGCTCAAAGTATGAGGCAAACTAAGGTGATGAAAGTCTGTACCATTGTCACTGACACTCTGACAGTAATAATCCAAAAATGCCTCTTTTTTGCCTGCCATAGTGAGTAAAGTATTATAACAGCCTGGAGAGAGTATTGGCTGTACTGACATAACAATGACATATTCACATAAAAGGCTACCTCTTATTGAACCAGAATATTACAATAAATTGACTAAGCCTGAAGCAGTTTGGCTTGGCTCAAAGATATTTCAGTCACAAAATCATCCGTCTCCGCATGCAGGAGCTACTAACTCTACACAAACCATTTATTCAGCCCCAGCATCGACACACATACAGTGTATAATGGGAAGCTGCAAAAACAGTGTTTCAAGTTCATCTTGATAAACTCCAAACACTCTGGATGCAGAGTTCGCTTTAAAAGTAGCCCTATTTTCAGCAGTGGGTGGATTGCGATAGTGGAAACAAAATTCTGCTTAGCTGTTCAAACCCAAAATCAAAAGACAACTCCAAAGCTGCAAACAGTGCGAAAAATTGCTCCGGCAAGATTATGTTGGCTAATGATAGTTTAGCAGTATGTGTAGTCCTGTAATGTAAAGGCCTTGGGAATTTGTCTTGTTAACAGTGCCAATCGGGCTGGCCAGAAACCCTGCTGATGTACTAGAATAGAAACTCTGGAAGTCAAACTCTAAGCTGGCAAGCCTAGACTTCCATCCCATACTGAGGAAACATTAGCAACGACATGCTGTGACTTGGAAAAATGTTAAATGAAGAAAAAGGGAAATAAAAAGAGATCTGCATGTTTTAAAACTTGGTGATACTTGTACTGCTTCAGACAGGTAAGAACCTGGTCCCATCATAACAACACTGAACCCATCTGGGACCATCCCAGATGAGAATATATTGAAGCTCTTCACGGAACGCTAAACAGCTCCCTGGCACCCATAACTTCCCATCTCCTTCATGAGAGCTCCTCTGATCTTCTGCCTTACCGCTCTTCTGCTCTCAGACTCCCTTATCTATCAGAGCTGCCTTTTCAGACTTTAAGAAGACAAATTGGAGCTCTCTGATGTTAGAAACTACCTGGAAGTCTCACTTAGTCCCTTTCAATGCTAAAGCTTTGGAATAAGCTGCAATCAAAGAAATTAAAAATAGTTGGCCTGTATCAAAATCAAGTTACAAACATTTCACATATCAAATAAAAACCACTCTCCTTGTCATAACCCATGGGTGTTTAATCCTGCTCCTGGAAGGCTAATGTCATGCAGAGTTTAGCTCTAACCTGTCCCAACACACCTGTCTAGTTTCTAGCATCCCTAAAGACCTTGATTAAATGGTTCAGGTTTGTTTAATAAGGATTGAAGCTAAGAATTTGCAGGATGCTGGCGCTCCAGAAACAGGGTTGGACACAGCTTCGAAAGCCATATGATTATTTTCTAATACTTCTGGATTCATTTGCTTTCTGGTGTATATCCTACCTGATTAACAACTCTTACCAAGTCATTTGGAAAGACTTACATTCCTTAACCTGCACACTTACCACTGGGATTCACTCTGCTTAGTGTTTAGTCCTATTTTCTCATCTCAGTTTTCCAGGCTTCCCCCACATTCCACTCTTCTGTCCCCACATCTGCAATCTCAGAAAGGTTCACTGCATGCCTCTTTGATAGATAAAACTAGATGGCAACCGATTACCTAAAGCGTGATCTTAATGACTGAGCTCCACTTCCCCACAAAATTGCTCTCTATCTTCATTGATCTAGCTCTACTTAATGGATCTCAAAATGACAACTATACTACTGCAACTCTCTCCTTAACAGCCATTTGAGTGCATCTGAAAAGGTGATCCTGTACTTGCTTTTAACATCTGGAAATTCTCTGACCTTACTCTTACTACTTCCTTTATGTGCAAGAACGCAATTCAAGACACTGTTCCTGGCTTACACTTTACGCAATCACATACCATGACTGGTTGCCTAACTCCGGGAACTTTCCTGAGCAAACTGGCAAGTGGCATCTGAATATCAGCAGTTCCAGTCCAATTGGCTTCATGCAAGAAGTAAGTGTACAAAGATGTTTTCGAGTCTACCTGGAAGCAATGTCAAGCTGATACAATGTTGGTATTTGAGGAAGAATCAAACCTTGCCGAGTTATTAGCATAAAAGATTCAGAGTTTTGTTTGAGGCACTTCACTTGCAAGTTAACTATATCCACAAGCAGAAGACGATTAGAAGTTCAATGCATTTTAAATAATGATGGGTTCCTACTTGTCTTTAGAGGCCCAGTTTAGTATTCATCTTGCATTCTCAACCTTGGTAATTGTCACTCACATGATTTGTGCATTCTATTGCAATTTGCTTTAGTAGACATCATCTGTTCAGAGCATAAATAGATCAAGTTTAGGTGGGATGCTCAGATTTGCTAAATGACTGAATTTGCAATTATAACACTGTCATAAAATGACCTGGAAGTGCCAATCTCAAGACCCTTCAGCCAACAACAAGCCAGCCATGCCTGCAGTGCTCTGAACCCAAAGGACATGTTTCTTCCCTACTCCTGTCCTTCAGTACTGTGTCCTCTCTACTCCGCTCGCTAAAGTGGCTACTTACAGATGGGAAGTGAGGAGACGAGTGGGGTAGAAAGAGAAAAAGGGAGAAAGAGAGAGAAAGAGAGAGAAAGAGAGGGTGGGGATAGCAAGAGAAAATCATGATAATGTCTGAGTATGGCTACACGATTTTGAAAGCAGTCATAATTGTGGATTATGTTCCTCAATACTGCAAATATTACTTTTGATTAATAGAATTTACATCAAAACAATATAACATGCATCTCATTAGGACCAGTTGTTACCGATTAATTTAAACAGCTATTTTGTATATAGTCAGGCTGAATGGAATGCTGTAAAGCGACATTTTTCAAGATTAATCATAATGTCGATTATATTTTAGATGAATTCTGCAGACCTATGGCTGATTTTAGAAGAGATGCTAATCACAGAAATAGTTGTTCATCAGAAAGACAGGAAGAGAGGATGAACTGTGCAGACAGAGAGAGGACAGAGAGGGAAATGACGGGCAAGAGAGGGTGAATGTTTTTTTACTTGCCTTGCTTCGGGGAAGTTATGTGTGGAGATGCGTGTCAGCTGCCTTCACACTGCACCTTTTCTCTGTTGTGCAGGCAGGCACGGTGCCAGAATTTTTTCTCTACCGGTGCTAAGGGGGGGCTAGACCAATATGTGGGGGTGCTAAGAAAATAAATTATATTGATGACGTCAGAGTTACTTCATAAAGAAATTGTCGTTTTTTTTTAATAAAAGCAGCTATGGCACACACCATGTTCAACAGAAGTGTAGTTTTAATTTATATTTTGCCAACGAATAGGCAAATTCATCAAAATAGATATAATCTTAATACAAGTGACCATAAGACAACGACAAAAACTTTTTACATACAAAGGAAAGACTTCAGAACTGGACAGCACCCATGCGTTTAGCATTAACAACACAATACATTTGTATGCATAATCAGAATTGTGCATACTTTACACTTAAATAAAACATTAAAATGAACACCACATCACAACCTTAGTGACTATGTAATGGATTGCATATAGCCTAGAGAAGGACGATACGTCTGTTGCCGTGGTTTAGCGCAAATGAGGGCTAAACCGGGGGGCTAAACCGGGGCTATTCAAAATTCTGATGGGGCTATAGCCCCCCCTAGCCCCGGTGTATAGCGCCGTCACTGTGTGCAGGAGAATGCTACAAAAGCACATCTCACCATAATGACTCTGATGAAAAGTGAATTAACTGGTTTATGGCCAAAACAGCTCTCTGTCTGAACAAGGCACATGAAGCAACTCCCTATAGCATAGTTTTGAAAATTAGGTGTGCAAATGTCAAAAATGAGAAATTCAACTAATAATGTTTTCGTTTTTTAATCCCTGGTGAAGGCCTGGCTGATCTCAGCAAAGTAAGATCATTACTTTGATACTGAATTATTTCACTCACTGCTCTAGAGGAAGTGATAATGCTCAGAACATTACATTTATAAATAGTAGAAGATGAAAAAAACAGCATGTGTCAGTAAAGCCAAAACCACACTGCCTTAAGCAAAAACCTAGGAAAAGTCCTAACTACTGTACATGTACTTCTTAATGTGGTTTTAGCCAAATGCTGATGGCAGATATCTGATATGGTACTGAGGTCTTAGTTTCACTTCAGTGACTTAAGGATGTTGTGATAAACCTCTGTTGGTAGTTGCAGCTACCAGAGCTCACGCAAAGTCCCTGGTTCACATTTCTGATTCACCCAAGCAGCGGTGCGTCAGTTGTCTCACAATGTGCGTCACATATAATAGTCTGTATTTTGAATGTAATTAAATGATAAAGCCAGTCGCAGATAAAACATAGCCTCACAGGGATTTGCTGGAAATGAAAAAAGGCTGTTATTGTACAACTGTGAATCTAATGTTATCTGAAATTGGGAGGTATGGTATTACAACGTGAACCTGACCCGAATTTAGCAAACAATTCCAGTCTGGATCATATTGTACTTCCGTCTATTCAGTGACTTGTAAATTGTCTGCCAGTGGTTTAGGTTTTTGCATAACCTTTAATTAGATCTGGTTATTTACAGCAAATGCTGAATGAATAGAATTATGATTATCTCTTACCAAACAATTTCATCACACTATCTTCTGTCATTGTTCTGATCATACATAGTCCAGATTTGCCTTTTGATGTACACCTTCATCAAAGACTCTGACTTATACAACTCCTGCTTACTCGAACGTCATGATAACACCTTGATAACGTCTAGAACAAAGTTTCTCAATTTAAAGACCTTCAGCTGGCAGTAATTCTTTATCATGTAGCATTGGTTGTTTTTTGAAAAACATCTTTACCTAGAGAAAAAGCTATTAGAATTGAATTGAAATTCACAAAATTCAAAAGAATCTAGTGGTCATTACTGTCATTAATGCTGGTTTCTTCCGCCGCTGTTCTGGTCTCTAGTTGACGAAATCACTTCTATGTGTACAGTAATTTTTCATTAATTTTTGCACCTTTTTTCTTCAAAACAAAATCTTTGAAGCAGAGAATGTCTTCTGAATAGCTTCAAAGTAGGACTGGCTTGATTTTAATTACCATATTGAAAATACAGATTCACATTATAAATTGCAATGTTTCTTAGCAACCATAAACAACCAATAGTTGCAAAATGCTGCAACATGTCAAAACTAAACTGCCTCCATTATGATCAGCAAACCTTCCTACACTAGAAGTGCTTCATCTGTGAGAATTTACAGAACAGATTATAGTTTTCTGCTTGATGTCAAACTAAATCACACATAAAGCAGTATAAAGCAGAATCTCATTTGGGTCACAAAAAAAGTTGCTTGAGGGCTGCTTTCAGTAAAAAAACATCAATTTTGACATCTTAAGACAAAGCTGATTATCTCATTGAGACATATAAGAGAATCACCCTTTTGCTATCCTGAGCGTAGAGTAACCTCTGTCAGAGCCATGTTTCTCAGAGCCATGTCCCATGTTTCTCACAGTCCATTCTCATTTTGGACTCCTTTCTCTGAGATATTTCTCATGTCTCAGTTGTGTCTACTTTTATGTCTCCTAAGGAATTTTAGGAGAAACATCTGAAATGCTGTTGATACTAAAATGAGAGATATATGAGAATCTCATCTAAGTCTCCTGAGTTTAGGAAGAGCAACCACTACACAAGAGCAACACGAGAGCAAAAAAATTTCCCTATGGGTAGTTGTGTCACAGTTTTCCTCTGAGACAGTTTAAGTCTTATATCAGGCCTGATATATCCACCTTTTCCTCTCTTTTGTTTTATTTTAGAAGTGTAAGATATAAGCAGCTGTGAGGAGAGGAAAAGATTAGTAATTGATGAAATGAACTTGAATCAAATTTGAAGCACCCTGATTCATTCCCAATCTGATACACAATGTGACCTCAGTCCAACAGAGAACCTCACCATCACCAGACACAGAACTGTAACATCATCAGAAACACACATGTGCACGCACACACATGCTAGCACACTTACAAACACATAGTACTCACATGCGGGCAATCCCTAGGACATGTCACATCGTATGTAAATAAAAAAAAACAGGTTCACTAGGTCAAACTGTTTTTTAGAATAGGCAAATGCCAGGTGCCACACAAAGGCTTTCTTGTTTTCCGCTCTGAATTTTAGCACTCAGGCATTTGTATAAGTCGCATCCGGTTTTGCGGCCTTCGGCCTGAAACAGCCAGAAAGCACTTAGCAACTCACCTCAAAGACTCACTCACAAGTAATTAGCAACTGTGATTCAGTTAGCAGCGTAAGAATTATGCTGAAATCCATGCTGAAAACAAGGTGGAGTGTACTGGCGCTCTGGGCTGGTTTCACTGCCAAGACATTAGGAATCATTTGCACATGAAATATCAAGATTCTTTAGTTTCTGTATTTTTTGTTGTTGTTGTTGTTTTTCAATATATGTTTTTCATATTTGGCTTGAGGCCTGGGTTTAAAAAAAAAATTGTTGAACTGAGACGTGTGCTCTGTAGTAAAGTAGTAGTGTGTCATTTCTGAGTCACTATTGTGTAAACAGTTATTTTTAAAAATTAAAATCAGCATGTCCCGAACAGATCTCCCAACCTGCCACTGGTTGAACAAAAGGTGTAGCTGACAAGCATTAAATATGACAACAAAACTCTTTCTGTGCAAATGAGGCCTGGTGAATACAGTCAGCCCTTGAAACTCAATAAGACACACTGTGAATATATGAATGTATATTTGTGATCAAATAATATATGCACCCATCAAAAAAGGAATGTACAATATAAGAGAAGGGGGTAAAATGAGAAAAAATTTAAGAGAACACTCAACTACACTTGATTCTAATAGCAGACAGTACAAAGCAAATAATCATGTGCAAATTAGACTGCACTAATAATGATTAATTACTGCACATTGCCATTTCTGGTTATGCAAGTGCAGTCGTATTACAGACACCTGATAAACCCATCTCATGCCCTCTTTTTCTAATCCATCTCTACAGGTATGGGAGTATCTGCACCAGCTTTTCAGTGAGTCATTACCACTCATTCTTCGGTTAATGCTGATCTGGCATCAGCTGAGTGTGCCAAGATGAATGGCCCATCAAAGGAGACTCTCAGTGGAGGTCCCACTTCCTCTCTCTCTGTTATGACAGCGAGGAAGCCTCAAATTCTCCAGCAACAGATCTGTTGGAAAGGCTTGACATTGGTTCACACCCCCACAGTCCTGCGCTCAGGTACGGCCCATCGAGACGAGTTGAGTCACGGATCAGTTTCGTTGGGTATTAGCCATGTTGCTGTCTCAAACGGGAGTGGTGAAGTCACCAGGCTTACACACTCATCTCCAGCGAGGGATTTGTATGACACCAGATTTACGTGCGGTACATTTGTTAAATTTATGGCTCTGAAGCCCATAGACAAACACTTTTATTGTTTCGGGGTTCTCTAGAGAACTCCAGCTGTCTCTCAGTAAGGAAATTAGTCATTACTCATTAGTCACGGCTTGGCTCCCACAACACGTTGCTGAAAAAGACTGTTTGCAGATGAATATGGAGCTTGTTTGCATTACTCTTTGGGATGTTGGATGTTTACCGAGACAGCCATGCCAAACACTTATCCAGAAGAAGAGTGTTATTCCCACTGGGACTGAGATAAATAACCTTATTATCATGTGCTGGTATATTTGCACATTCGTGACTATTGCAAACACACCAGGGGCTTGTGGTCAGTTTGGGTTATTTTAGTCCCATATAAATTCATATTTTAGGTTTTGATGTTAACAGATTTCAGGTTAAAGGCAAGAAAGAGTATGTATATACACATAATAGCGTTCAAAATGCTGGGGTTCAGTAAGACTTTTTTAAAGGGGTCCTATTATGCTCTTTTACAAAGTCTTGATTTTGTTTTGGGGGTGTACTAGAACAGGCTCTCATACTAGGTTGTTCGAAAAACACATTATTTTTCACATATTTTACATTATTACAACACCTCTCTCCCCAGTCTGGCATGAACGGCTCAAATAGTTCCTGTATCAAATGAAAGCCCACCTTCTGAAATACGAAATGTGCTGTGATTGGTTAGCTGGGCCAATGTGTGTTGTGATTGGCACCACTCGGCGCCTGGACGGGAAATGTCCTGCCCCTCACCATAGCCGCCTGCGAGCTTCAGTGTAAATATTGCATCAAAATCAAATCAATTTGAGCGTGATTTAAACCCGGATGATTGTAACCACTCTAAGTTCGTCTGCCTTGGGAAAGCTAGCGTGTCTCCCACAGTGATAACACTCATTGCCTTCTCTAGTGCAGCACAACCAGGTCTCATCCCATTTGTCGATATTTGTGATATCACAAATCCCGGAAAATATGTGTTGTAGTCCAAACGAGTCGTTCGTTGTAGTTTTTGAAAAGTGATTTCTGTTAAATAAAATATCTCCTTTTGAAGTGGACTTTGAGCTTTGTAGCTTTGCAGATCTTTTTTATGCTCAAACAGCAACATTACAGACTAACTAAAGTTGAAAAAGTGAAAAAGCATAATAGGACTCCTTTAATATTTTTGAAATAAGTCTATTTCATGTTCACCAAGGCTGCAGTTGTTTGATCAAAATACAGTAAATTTGTCAAATATATTTACAATTTAAAATAATAGTTTTCTATTTTAGTATATTTAAAAATGTAAATAATTCCTGTGATGGCTAAGCTAATTTTCAGCACCATTACTCCAGTTTTTAGTGGCACGTGATTCTTCAGAATTCATTCTAATATGCTGATTTGATGGTCAAGAAATATATTTTTAATGATCTTTATTCAACAGAACAGCATTTATTTGATATAGAAAAAAAACATCTGTCTATTTATCTATAGAAAAAAATCCCTATTAAAAAATACTTCTTAGGCAGCATCATCCATTACGGAGAATACAATCCCATAATGCATTGCATTCTCAGAGGAAAAATAAATCCAGATGACAGACAATGTGAGGAAAATGTTGGTCATAAATATAAGTTATTCAGTACTGAATTGTATTATTATAAAAAATAATTTAGAAAACAGCCTACTTTTACCCCAAATATTTGTATTATATGTGTTTTTAGCTTATTAGAATATTACATTGCTCTGCTTTATTAAAATTGATTTTCATAATTAGTATTTTTAGGGTGTTTTTATTAAAAGCATGAGGAACATGACAAGCAATTTATCATATGTAATGGAACAATACTAGAAGTACTGCAATGTCAAGTTTTAGGAATAACAAGAGCAGTACAGAAGCTCTAGCTGAAGTAAAAATGCAGAAATCAATGTGAGTCAAGTCTCCCCTGTGCTTTGAGTTCTGAGCTCTGTTTGTATGACGCACTATGTAGAGCGTTTCTAAATAGTCACTAATGCTTTTGATTTCATTCAGTATGTTGCCTTAGTAGGCAGCCATCTGTGTTGGCAGTGTGCACCTCACCAGGTTTTAAACAGAAGTAAAAGCACACATCTTGGTGGATCTTTCTTTGTTGCTCTTTCTCTCTTTTGTCCCTCACTCACGGCCACACACAGCATACAAATAAATGCTGCTCAGGCTACAGGCACCTGTCGTTCTTGATGCTAATTGACATCTTTGTGATGGCAGGAGCCCCTGTCTGCACGCGTCTCTGTCAGGATACGGCTAATAGCTTCTGGCACTCTGCTACAGTAAGTGGTCATGAGATTTGATCAGGATGAAGCAGCCTCAGAGCCTTGCTTTACCTCCTGGGTGTCCCTTTAGCACTGCTGCTCTGAGGGAAGAAATGAATCCCAGGAATAGAAGGATTCTGAGGGGATGGCATCCTGTGGAGGATTTTACTTGAACAATTACTTGAAGCTTGCAGGGGTTGTTGGCATATTAGTCACTGAAGAGTGCTGTGAAGTACCCAGGTTATCTTGGATAACGTCAGAATATTGCAAAATCATAGTTAACACCACTTTCTCCAGCTTTAAAGGAATAGTTCATCCCAAAATTAAAATTTTGTCTTGTTTTATTTACCCACATGTCGTTTCATATCCTGTATGACTAATTTTGACCGGATGTGAGTTTCATTTAAAAATGAAAACTTCTGCAAAACAAAAACTTTTGCATAATTGACTACATTGCATGATTATTGTAGGTAAAAAATATCCATAATGCTGTTTCCCAAATCACACATTCACACTAAACGTCAAAATTCATCCACCCACCCTAATGTTGCTGTCAAATCCAAATGCAAAATTTCTTTGTTTATTTAAAAATATATACAATTATATTCTTAAACAAACAAACAAACCAAAATAATAATAATAGTATAAAATAACAGTTTTTATTATTGTATTATTATTAATACTATAATATATTGTTTAAAATAAGGTCTATTATTATTATTATTATTATTATATAAATATAAGTGTAATAATTTTATTGAAAATATATATAATTATATACTTTACAAATTAATGATGATGATGATATAGAAAAAAACAGTATTATTATTATTAATAGTAGTAGTAGTAGTAGTAGTATTAAAAATTACTTCTTCCTCTTCTTCTTCTTCTTCTTGTTATTATTATTATTAATAAACCAAGAATAGTAATAAAAGTTTTTAGCAAAGGTAGTATGAGACCCAGTAACACAAATTCCTCCAATTTTGCAACAACAAAAACAAATTATCTCAAGGTCTTGCAATATGTAAGGACATTGTGCCACTGCACTTTTAAATTAATCACAAACTGGTCTACTTTAAAGCATTCAGTAGATTAAGCATGTCCTCTTGTGGCTGGGAACCAATTTAAAGCCTGATTAATTACATGATATACACTAAATCTCTGAAGCATGATCCTGGAACCTGTACGTGCCCTCGACTTTTAACCCACGTGTCTTTACCGAGTGAAGGCATTGATGACACGATCCTTAGAAGGGCATCTTTCTCCAAGCCTCGGAACGTGTTTATGTAAGCCAGCATAGCCTGAAACATCTACAGGCCCAGTATCAGTCATTAGATTAATGAGCACATCCCTGGAGATCCTTCATGCAAAACAAAGATGTCACAACAGGCTGTTCTTCATGACGAGATCTGTTCTTCCCCAAGCAGTGCTGCTGACATGGTGTAAGAGCTCCTTGTGCACATTTTGTTCCTCTATAATGGATAATCATCTCTTTTCGGTTATGTTGTGCCCTGAAATGAACAATGTGTGCTACTGACACAAGAAGGTTGGAGATTTTTTCTCAAGAATAAACAGCTTGAAAGTCAATTATTAAACAACCAGCACGATCCGAGTCACCTTGACCACACAGTGTGAGATGGAGGGTTAAAAGACCACCAGAAATTACAGTTTTGGGAGAAAATCAATGATATAGGCTGAGATTAAATCAATCTCCTGTGGATAAGACTCCAACCCTCTATTCAATGTAAACAAAAGTCAAGAACGCTTTACTTGTGCACCGCAGACGTGTTCTGACTAGTGGACGTCATAGAGTGTGACGTTAACTTTCAATTACAGATCGTATGAAGGAAACAATGCTCAGACCTTCAAAGGTAGCATTACACATCTGGAGGGAGGTTCTATTTAATCTCCAAAGCAAGCTGGAAACAGCATCAGGGGTTTAATTAAGAATGAAATTTAATTTCCAAATGTCTCTTGAATGAACGAAGACAAACTCATTATTAAAGGCTGCATATAAACAAGCCAATTACACATGAAAAACATAATAGCCTATGAAAATCATGTTTTAATGCAATTTCAAATTTCATACATTTAAAAAGGAAAGAACCTTCACCTGTCGGACAGAAAATGAAACAATGGTTAGAGGTGTCGATGTTAAACGTGGGTTTTGGGATGGCACGAGACCGAAAGAAGTCTATTCGTTTAATGAAGCGCTCATTAAAGCAGATTCACGCCACGGCACCAGAGAGCCTGGAGGAAGGAAGAATGAAAGAATGAAATGCAGAAAAAGGCATGTTAGCAGACAGAGAGGGAAAAACAGAAGTTTGATTTGAAGTGTTGTATGGATGAGATATGTGCAAAATGGAGTACATGAGGAAAGGTTGGCGCTAGTTGTCACACTTTTTGTGTAGGGAAGTCATGGCCTAATGGTTAGAGAGTCGGACTTGTAACCCAAAGGTTTGCGGGTTCGAGTCTCGTACCGGCAGGGATTGTAGGTGGGGGGAGTGAATGTACAGCGCTTTCTCCCACCTTCAATACCACGACTGAGGTGCCCTTGAGCAAGGCACCCAACTGCTCCCCGGGCGCCGCAGCAAAAAATTGCTGCCCATTGCTCCAGGTGTGTGTTCACACTGCATTTATTTGGATGGGATAAATGCAGAGCATTAATTCTGAGTATGGGTCACTTCACTTTTTGCTCCAATGAATATTTATCAGTTTGCATTAATTGTTAAAGTGTACTTCATGTATAATCTAAAAAAAAATGTGGCATGATTGCAAGTTATAGCAATTGAAAGAATGCACTATATGTATAATCTGACATACATTAAAGGGGTCATATGATGCTTTTTTAAAGATCATTATTTGGTGTAACAGAATATGTTGACATGCTTTAATGTTCAAAAAACACATTATTTTTCAAATACTGTACAT
>NW_015505705.1:1258522-1263465 GCF_001515645.1 Sinocyclocheilus grahami
TATTATTAATAGTAGTAGTAGTAGTAGTAGTATTAAAAATTACTTCTTCCTCTTCTTCTTCTTCTTCTTGTTATTATTATTATTAATAAACCAAGAATAGTAATACAAGTTTTTAGCAAAGGTAGTATGAGACCCAGTAACACAAATTCCTCCAACTTTGCAACAACAAAAACAAATTATCTCAAGGTCTTGCAATATGTAAGGACATTGTGCCACTGCACTTTTAAATTAATCACAAACTGGTCTACTTTAAAGCATTCAGTAGATTAAGCATGTCCTCTTGTGGCTGGGAACCAATTTAAAGCCTGATTAATTACATGATATACACTAAATCTCTGAAGCACGATCCTGGAACCTGTACATGCCCTCGACTTTTAACCCACGTGTCTTTACCGAGTGAAGGCATTGATGACACGATCCTTAGAAGGGCATCTTTCTCCAAGCCTCGGAACGTGTTTATGTAAGCCAGCATAGCCTGAAACATCTACAGGCCCAGTATCAGTCATTAGATTAATGAGCACATCCCTGGAGATCCTTCATGCAAAACAAAGATGTCACAACAGGCTGTTCTTCATGACGAGATCTGTTCTTCCCCAAGCAGTGCTGCTGACATGGTGTAAGAGTTCCTTGTGCACATTTTGTTCCTCTATAATGGATAATCATCTCTTTTCGGTTATGTTGTGCCCTGAAATGAACAATGTGTGCTACTGACACAAGAAGGTTGGAGATTTTTTCTCAAGAGTAAACAGCTTGAAAGTCAATTATTAAACAACCAGCACGATCCGAGTCACCTTGACCACACAGTGTGAGATGGAGGGTTAAAAGACCACCAGAAATTACAGTTTTGGGAGAAAATCAATGATATAGGCTGAGATTAAATCAATCTCCTGTGGATAAGACTCCAACCCTCTATTCAATGTAAACAAAAGTCAAGAACGCTTTACTTGTGCACCGCAGACGTGTTCTGACTAGTGGACGTCATAGAGTGTGACGTTAACTTTCAATTACAGATCGTATGAAGGAAACAATGCTCAGACCTTCAAAGGTAGCATTACACATCTGGAGGGAGGTTCTATTTAATCTCCAAAGCAAGCTGGAAGCAGCATCAGGGGTTTAATTAAGACTGAAATTTCATTTCCAAACGTCTCTTGAATGAACGAAGACAAACTCATTATTAAAGGCTGCATATAAACAAGCCAATTACACATGAAAAACATAATAGCCTATGAAAATCATGTTTTAATGCAATTTCAAATTTCATACATTTAAAAAGGAAAGAACCTTCACCTGTCGGACAGAAAATTAAACAATGGTTAGAGGTGTCGATGTTAAACGTGGGTTCTGGGATGGCACGAGACCGAAAGAAGTCTATTCGTTTAATGAAGCGCTCATTAAAGCAGATTCACGCCACGGCACCAGAGAGCCTGGAGGAAGGAAGAATGAAAGAATGAAATGCAGAAAAAGGCATGTTAGCAGACAGAGAGGGAAAAACAGAAGTTTGATTTGAAGTGTTGTATGGATGAGATATGTGCAAAATGGAGTACATGAGGAAAGGTTGGCGCTAGTTGTCACACTTTTTGTGTAGGGAAGTCATGGCCTAATGGTTAGAGAGTCGGACTTGTAACCCAAAGGTTTGCGGGTTCGAGTCTCGTACCGGCAGGGATTGTAGGTGGGGGGAGTGAATGTACAGCGCTTTCTCCCACCTTCAATACCACGACTGAGGTGCCCTTGAGTAAGGCACCCAACTGCTCCCCGGGCGCCGCAGCAAAAAATTGCTGTCCATTGCTCCAGGTGTGTGTTCACACTGCATTTATTTGGATGGGATAAATGCAGAGTATTAATTCTGAGTATGGGTCACTTCACTTTTTGCTCCAATGAATATTTATCAGTTTGCATTAATTGTTAAAGTGTACTTCATGTATAATCTAAAAAAAAATGTGGCATGATTGCAAGTTATAGCAATTGAAAGAATGCACTATATGTATAATCTGACATACATTAAAGGGGTCATATGATGCTTTTTTAAAGATCATTATTTGGTGTAACAGAATATGTTGACATGCTTTAATGTTCAAAAAACACATTATTGGAACAGAACAGAATCAGAATCAGAAAAAGCTGAACATAAATGTGACATTTTGCCCCCTCCCGGAAAGGCGCGTCCTCACACCGACAAGTCCAACTGAGGAGGGAGGGGGGAGGTTCAGGAGGTGGACCTGAGGCAGGCGAGGGGCAGGTAACGGGAAAAGGGGACAGTTCATGGAACCATGGAGGAGCCCGGAGCAGGAGGTGCCAGGCAGAGATCCAAGGTGGAGTCGCCGGAGGGAGGAGCCATGGTGGAAGTAGAGCTGGCGACACCAGGGGGCCGACAGACAGAGACTGAACTGGTGGAAGAGGAGCCCAGGATAGAGACGGAGAGTCACAGAGCCAGGCTAAGGTCCTGGAGGGCCAAGGTGGAGCAGACGGCTCAGGCCACCGAGGCGGCGGCGTAGATCCAAAAGACCGCGGTGGAGCCGGAGCGATAGAGAACCAAGGTGGAGCCGGAGGGAGGGAGGGAGGAGCCCGATGGAGCCAGAGTGATGGAGGGATGAGAAGAAACCTGAAAAGTCAAGTCCCGAGGCGAAGGCAGGTGTTATTATATGGACTATTATATGGACTTAAATAAAAATGTTCAATTAGTAATAATGAATTTTTGGGTTGACTATCCATTTAAGATTTTAAAAATTATGTATTTTGGGCTAAGCTGACAGAAGTCACAGTCAGAGCAAGTGACATAACATCAAGTTATCAGCGGACAACCAGCAATGTGGAACATCTCGTCTCTCTCCATCATTGACGCATCTGAGATCACAGTGGTCAGTGCAGATTTGAAGCAGTGTCGAGCTTCTCAGCTCTCAGTCATACTGGCTTGATAATGTCACTGCACTATAGAAGAACAGGAAGTAGTGGGCTGCCATCCAGAAAGTTGGGAGTTTGAGCTTCACTGCCGTCATGCTAGTTCTGTGACATCTCCTTGAGAGGCCACTGTGTATCGCTAGTGTGCCCTTAAGCAAACCACGTAAACCATTTCTGCTGCAGGAGACAAGCCTTATAGTGCAGCCTGACCTCTCTGACGGATAGAGACTCAGCATCTTTCACCCAAGACACCACAACATCCTGTCTAAAGATGACAAATAAACATGAGCTAGTGACGTACTGCATCTTTGCCCTAGGTATGTGTTGTTTAGAATCCACTGGTCTGTCAAGCAACATTATTCCAATAGGACGCTCACGATTGCGAATGGAATTAAAAATAGGCTTTGGTGAGGAAATAAAACTAGTTGGCCTGTAACTTTATTAGGAAGTCCAACATAATAAATTACTTTTCATAAATAAATTACAAAAATGGCAACATAACATTTTTATTTATTTATTTATAAATAAATACATACATTCTACATGTTTTTATTTATAAATAAATACATATTTATACAAATAATGAAAAGGAGACTGAAAGAGCCAACACTACTAAATGTTTTTAATAAATAAATAAATACAATTCTTTATAAAAACAATGTAAAGGAGACAGAAACTGCAACATATTTTTCATTTAAATAAATAAGTCCATATAAAATTAGTGCACAGTAAGAAATATTTATTTAATATTTCGTACCCTGCTTATACCACACAGTAATTTACCAACCTGAATTTAGCTGCACTAATTTTATCCACTCAGTGTGTTCATGATAATGTGTGGCCAAATGAGACAATGATCAAAGGAACACATGTGCTGCTTGTGTGCGACATCTTCACTGAGAAAAAACTTGAGAAAATGTCACTTGCACTCATCCTCACACTAATAGAGATCCCATTAGAGGTGTTGGACTGTCATTACTGGGGTTGTTGGTGCATTGATTGTGTGCCAAATTCAGAAATAAATGACGGACGTGCAAGCCGAGGGAGTGAGCTCTTTTCAAAACAGCCTTGTACAACCAGTCCTAACAAAATACAAGTGAATACATAATGCCATACAATGGAGATGTGCTAAAATGTCACACCTGGGCCATTACAATTAAAATTGCCATGTCAGTTGGACAGCTTGGGGCCTGATGACAGAAAACTGCTTTACAGTCTATTTAATCATAATCAAAATATATTAATGTCTAAATTACATATCACAAATCACATTATATTATAGAATCTAAAATGGTCAAATTAAACATTTACTTTTATTCAGTTCAAACTAACAGCTTAGTTTAATTTAACAATCTAACAGCTTAGCGACAAATCACATTATGACAGTGGTAAAAATGGTCAAATTAAAGGTAGGGTAGGTGATTTTGGAGAGGCTAGTGTAGCGTCTGCGTAGGATCATGCATGAGCATTGGACTGTTTATGGCTTAAGAGACCCCTTTTAGCCTTTTGACATTTGCATATAAATTACAGTTCTGGTCAGAGACTTTACGTTCGTATAGGGGTTTTAAATTGCCAGATGATTCTTCGCCGTCAAGAAAATTCGAACCAGCCCCCACTATCATCCCCCAATCTAATTTCAAACACATTCCCAAAGAGCTGTAAATGGCCAAACTAACACACACACACACACAAACTAACACACACACACACACACACACATAAAGACATTTCTTTATTTTAGACTATAATTAATCAGTTATAATTGTATCTGGTATATGCATGTGTTGTGTGTACGTTCCCCTATTAGATTAGCTGAGTTACCACTCGTTATTTGTATTAGTTAAAGCCATAAAACACTGATATTCAGGTGTATGTATGTATCTTTGGTTTAATCTATTCCAAATGGTTGTTTCTTGGTATCAATGTTACCTGTTTTTCATTCCCCAGACAATGACGTACAGTATGAGATTGTGAAGCGATTAGCCCGGATAAACTTGGCTCAGAAACTCTTCTTTGTTTGAGACAACACCTTTCAAGACTCTCAAGAC